>NW_028251661.1:0-15712 GCF_964263255.1 Lissotriton vulgaris | reverse complement strand
AGGCAAACATTTGCTGGTGATTCCGAAGGCCACATTTACGGTAGCACTTAGTTCCAGTACACATGTCTATGCCTAGAATATCATGCATCGAGTTTGTCTACTGTAGAACACAAGCAAGATGTGGTTTTGCTTAGAAATAAACACATTTCTCTTCGTTAACGCCTGTATCAAGTCAAAACGTATGGATATTTGTGATGATCACCTCAGTAAGACACCAGTATTGCCCCCGTGACCCAAAGCAATGCACAAGTATTTTTGCGCTGAGAAAAGGACATTTTTCCAGCTCACAATACTTTTTGCTCTCAAAAGTAAACATCCTTGCAGATTTTGTATCACTTTGCTTTGCTTTGTGCTGAGGCAAGGTCTTAGTAAATATGCACCCAAGTGTTTCATCAGGCTCACCCTTCTTTGATGAATTGTCACAAATTTCAATTATGGTGGCTATATTTTGGGTAGGGCTGGATATGTAAAAGGAACAAGTTCACTTTTCTTTCTGGTGGATCCGAATTTTTTTATAGTGGTCAGTAGCCTACATGTTCTTTCATCATTCCAACTGGCTTTGACGTTTCTTATTTTTATTGATATATTTAGAAACTCTGTCTGGCCTCAAGAATGTCACCAGCTATTGCTGTGTTGATCATTGTTTCAGACTGCCGCTGCAAATTGCTTATTGCCATTAGACATACCAGACTTTTCTTTGTCACTCCGACACTACCTACTAGGGGGCTTATTGACATGCTTTGTGTGTATATGGAGCATCAGTCAGTCAAATAACTGTATTCGATTCTTAAGAATCACAAAAGTTTGCATACATAAATAAAATAATTCTTAAGAAACCTATACAAAAAACTGCCACAAAGTGCATAAATAAGCTTTAGAATTTAGGACTCAACACATATATCATCCTCCTACATTGTTCTAACTCCCCCTGTATAAATGCCATATTTAATCAAATTAATTAATCATATTAGTGTTCCGCACATACTAAATAAATAGTGCTTTAAAATCATTTAAAAACATAATTTCCTATTATAGTTCATAACGTTTCCTAATTGACAAAGCAGTTCGAGTAAAGTTAAGCACAGCAATAGAAGTAGCAGCAGTGAATAAAGAGCGTAAAAAATGAAATCCCTCCTGATACGAACAGGGTTGAATATCGCGCAAGACAGGTTTAATAAAACATGCCCTTGGATCTTTGTGTAGTTTGCAGAACAACAGAAAGTGCAATGTGCTTTGATGGGCTAAATTATTGCACGGACATGGAGTTATTCTCTCACACCATTTCACCTGTTTAGGGAAAGCCACAAGAAAGTGCAATGTGCAGAGTCGAAATCTAGTCATGAGGAAACGTGAATGTATTTGAATAGTAAAAGACAAATAAAATGACGGATGGTTTGGGCGCCCATCTACACAATTACGTGTTTCACAATCCCGATTACTTAAGTCAAAAGGAAAATCCCTGGACTACATACATTTTTCTCCACACTCTATCTCACATACACATCGATCACTAAGGCAACACAATTGTTATTATATGTCAGGCCAACACAGAAATATGACGTTTACACTCTTCGTATTTAATTAAGATATTTTTTCTTAGGTTAAAGATCACTGTCTGAAAGGCATCATTAAAAACTTATACAGTGTTGTCAAATTTGAACAAATTAATTACAATGTTATATACAGGTACACAATAATAAAAAGACAAACAAATTATAAAAGTTATAGTCATTCCGTTACCACAATTACAAAGTGCATAATAAATCACAAAAACAACCCCTACAACCTGTAGGTAAGAGGTATTCCCTACTACTGTTTTATCCTGACCCAATATCCTCATATGATTTTGAAACAAAGAGATAAAGATCACAGTATCCAAAATCAAGGTATATCTGCTATCTGGTTGGGTTTCTGTTGGGGTCTATTTATCTGTGCGTCGACGTGTTTCGGTGTTGTCTCACTGATATATTAACACCTTCTTCAGGACAGCGAAATTCATGGGATTCATCGTTAAAACATATCCTTTATCAGAGGAAAGGATGGCAATGTTTTAATTCCTTCCTTGTTCTTTTTCTTTATCGATCTATCTTAGACTAATGATTTCTGATACAGGTAGATCTCCCTTTTTTGATTCAGGGCAGCGTTTACTCAATTATGGACCATAGATATAAGTCCTATTGCGCTCCTCTCTCTGATCTCATGTATTTGTAGTTCACCTTCATGCAATTTGCCCAGGTGAAATATCACTCTCTATTCTTCCATTAATGTTTTTGATGCACTCTCCTGGTCTCTGTTTTAGTGGGTGTGTTTCTTATTTTAAATTACACTCATCACAACGAGGTATGACGTTTTCTTTCTGCGTTGCAGCGAACCGGATTTGTTCGGAATATGCGTTGATCCGCACATCTACCTCGTTCTCCTACTGTTCCCGATTAGAGCCATGGCGACCATGGTGGTAATAGATAATATGGTGGCGGTGTCCAATGGACACCGCCAGCCATATTACAATGGCAATATGTAGGGGCCTTTCCGCGGCGGCAATGCCGCCACTGAAAGGCAGGCGGCGATTGCTGCGGGGGTGCCCTGCGGGGCCCCTAGGTGATGGCAGAGGTGGAGGGGGACATGGTGGGTACCTGTGGTACCCCCCCACATTTGCATATGCAAGGCTGCAGGCACGCGCGGTGCCTGCCACTTTACATATGCAAATGCGTGCTGACATGTTTATCATTGTGGCGGGCGGTGCTGAGTGCATCGCCCGCCACAATGATATATATGTAGGATGTGCCCACCACTGTGGCGAGCACATCCTAATTCCCACTATGGGACCCCCGCCCTTATGGCAGGTGGTCCCGATCTCCGTTAGGGTGGCAAGCGGACAAAGTCCGCCCACCATCCTAATGACCCCAATAGTGTTGGAGGTGTTAAAATTAAGGTAAGTGAATACATTCTGGAGGTACTGCTGAGGGTGGTCATGGTAAAAAACCACCGGGGTCGGCCAACCATAAGAGTCCAGAAATACACCTGGGGGAAATTTAGTAGTATGATTAGACTAGGAGTCAGGGACATCACGGAAATCTGTAGTAGCAACAAGGTCCAGGGATGCTTACCAGGAGACTTTTGAACTGTTGTATGCTTAATGCACACTGTTCCTGATGACCGTAGTATCTGATAAAGGGTTGAAACAACATTGTTTTTCCTTATAGATTATCTCAAGACAGAACTTTCTAAACCTAAGACATAACTGTTCTCAGCTAGATTGAGTCTATACAGGAATTCTTGCAATATTATAGTTTTTGAAAATGAGTTCCGTGTTAACACTTGTTACAAGTTCTACATTTGATACCCATGTTCACATGGACGTTCTGGGTTTGCTCTTGTTGATTAGATAATGGACAAAAAAGTGACATGGACAACAAAAATACCTCACCAAGAATAAGGCTCCTGGGTCACATTTGTGCAGTAAGGGAAGGTTGCCAAGACAGTAATGACTAGGGCCATCATATAGTTGACAAATATCAAACAAGAAGTGGTCAGCCTTGGTTGCTACCTTCATTTGAGGCATTTTATGCAATCTCAAATCTTAATGGCCTTTCTGGACAACAGAGATGTGGTTGTGCAGTAATCCATAGGCCTACACCGCAGCCAAAGCTTAGTTAATTGCAGTTTCCTAACTTACTTGAGCATCCTGTGGTGTGCCATTTTGATAGCTTTGTTGCAAAACCTTCCTTGGATTTATCCACATCCATTGTTCAGGACCAGTGAAGAGATCTTCTGTGGCTTCAGCATTGTAGCTGTCAGTGCTGCAGCATTGGTGGCTCTAGGCTGGGGAGGCCCAGCCTGCCATACAAGTTGACAGATCAGATCTTTAATGAGTGCTTCCCTGATGCCTGTTTCTGTTTTTGTTCTTTGGTGGGGTCGTGTGGGAGATGGGGGTGGTCAATGAAAAGAAACTGAAGCTAGGCCACAGTATTTCATAACAGGTGAGGTGCAACCAGCACATAAAGGGTAAAAATCCTAATCACAGGATTTTTGATGTTGCAAATAGACAATAATAATTTCTTGTAAGGAACCAACCTATAAGAATGTGTTTTAGTTACAGTTATCACCAGTTGGAACTGATAACATTTTAGAAAGTAAAAAGTAATTTACTCCTTGACTGCATTTAATTCACATGGGAAATATGCGGCACCTTAGAATCCTCATCCTGTAAATTAAAGAACTGTCTGTGTAATTTGCACACATACACAATGTGAGTTTAAACTCATGAAGTAATCTAACAAGAGTATATATATATATATATATATATATATATATATATATATATATATATATATATATATATATATATATATATATATATTCACAGAAAAAACCATAGGTTATACTCGATATATAGTTAGGAATTTGCATTTACAAAACCTTGAATATTCAATGAAAAAACCATTGGTTTTAGGCCATATATAGTTAGGGATTTGCATTTAGAAAACCTTATTTTACTCGCATAAAACCATTGAAATTCCATATATAGTTATAAGCGCTAACTATATATCGCGCACCCGCAATCCACTGCTGATGATGTCACATATTACATCATTCATGACATGGTTAGTGACATCACTGATGACATCACTGATGACATCTCAAATGACATCACTGATGACATCACTGATTACAACATCCAGTGACTGTATGTTTCTGTAAAGTTAAAATATGTTTTACATATTGATGAATGTGTGGATATATAAGTGTCTGGATGAAGGATTTACTAGGTGCATGACTGACTGATTGAGTGAGTGATTAAATGTGTCTCACTGAGTGCATGGGTTAGTGACTAAACTGTTTTAATTTGTGCATCATTATATCTGTTGTTCTACAAACTGCTGCATATGTTGATCAGTAGCTATATGAGTAACTGTATGGGTTGATTGGTTGCCCAAGTATTTGTATGGGAAACTGAGTGTGTGTGTATGGGTGGCTGGAAGGTGTGTGACTCTGTACATAGATGTGTGAGTAGTTGATTCACTATATGTATAGATTCAAAACTGCATGTGGAAACAGCTGTATGGGCGGTTGACTGTGCATGAGTGTATTAGTGAGTGAATGAATATCTCAGTGCTACATGTCAAATTAAGTACATATGTAAAACACAGTACATGTGAGAGTTGACATCTATAAATAACTGTGCATAAGAGCTAGTGAATGTGTGAGTGGCTGTATGGATCATTGTGAACATGTATCAGAGATTGTATAAGAGAGTAAAGTAAATATGTGTTAGTATATATTTGAATAAGTAAGGTGTGTATAACTGTATAGTTGAGAAAATGGAGGTGTGATTGATTTTTGGCATAACTGACTAGGTGTGTGAGTAACTCCATGGATGAGTGACTGTCTGTTTACACTGATTGTATCTAAGGTTATATTAGAGTCTGAAGAGGTTCATGGTATTATCACATGAATGATATCATCAGTGATGTGATCAGTCATGTCAAATGAGATGTTATCAGTGATGTCATCAGTGATGTCATTTGAGATGTCATCAGTGATGTCATCAGTGATGTCACTAACCATGTCATGAATGATGTAATATGTGACATCATCAGCAGTGGATTGCGGGTGCGCGATATATAGTTAGCGCTTATAACTATATATGGAATTTCAATGGTTTTATGCGAGTAAAATAAGGTTTTCTAAATGCAAATCCCTAACTATATATGGCCTAAAACCAATGGTTTTTTCATTGAATATTCAAGGTTTTGTAAATGCAAATTCCTAACTATATATCGAGTATAACCTATGGTTTTTTCTGTGAATTTCAATGGTTTTTTAATAGCAAACATCAAAAGCTGTCAAATGTCAAGTACGTGATAGGTAAAAACGTTTTCGTGTTTATGCACGCTGATGTGCTTTGAACGCTGCCCCCCCCCCCACTCCCCTCTTTTCTCTTAGTAGTACTCTCTCTTTGCAGATAGTGAACGGTAGTTAACGCAGACCTTTACCCCTGTTGTAATCCGTCGTACCTGCTTGTCTCTCCATTTGATTGATTATTATCCAAGCATTTACTGTTTTACAATTGGTTCTCTTTGGATCATTCTCTATTTACAAACAAGCACAAAGTCGCAATACTCTGTTTAGTCTTTGCAGATAGTGAAAAATCGTGTAAAAAAATAAAAGTAATCGAGCAAAATCAGTAGACCACTAATTCGATCTCTTTTTAACCTCGGTAAAATACAAACATTAGGAATAACCCTTCATGAGAAATACGAAAATAGTGAAATGAATTGAGCTCCACACCATGAGGGCTGCAAAACAGCTCGACTCCGCCACCCACACCGCCAAAAATAACGGCAAACCCTATGCAAATATTATAAATATACACAACACACCACCAAAGAAACAGAATAAAACATTTTATTAAATAACTATTTACATAACTATTTTATACTTTTTATTGCCCGATCCGGCTAGCTCAATCGATCGAGCATGAAAGTCATGCACTGATAACAAGCGTTGAGAGTTTGTAGAATGATGTCTTCAGATTTTCCACATACAGTGTAGTGGCGCGAACTGGCAGGGGGCGTTTGGATTCTACCCCTTCTCCAAATAAGATTTTCATACGTGAATGTTCGTTCATGCTTTTTGTCCCAGAGTTGCTTCCATGTCACTGCCTTACATAAATGGCATAAGTCCTGGTTATTGAGTGCCATACTTCAGAGTTCTAAGCAGTTCTTGTAACACTGTTTAAACCTTATTTGCACCTGCTGCAGCTTCACTATTCAAAGTAGTGGGGTCCATTTGTGGACCTGACTGCATTGGAAAACAATGTGATACGGTGCCTCCCTAAACCGCTTGACGGAGGCTCCCGAGGGGCGGTGAGATGGCGCGGACTGAGAGGGGGCGCTTGGCTCCTGCCCCCTCCCCAAGTCGTGTTGCCCTGGTGAGGCCTGAGATCGCCCCCGGCATAGGTGGCCGGCTCCCGGGGTCCGGCGGAATTTTTTCCCTTTTGAAGAATCTTTCATTCTGGACCTTGTCCCACAATCCGTTTCACCTGAAGACACGCTGTCGCAAGGCGCCCCTTTACCGTTTTAGTTGCCATTCCGCCCGCTTTTGGTACTCTGTGCCTCTTCCGCCATTCAGCTCTTTACCGCTCGCTCTTGCGACTACAACGTCTCGCTCACCATGTAGTTGAGGTGCTCCCGCTCTTAAGATTTGACCAAACTTTTTGGACTGCTGAAAGCGGTGGAATTCCGACCGCTGGTTGGTGGAGACATTTTGACTATATTCTGCACCTGCATTGTCGCGTAATGCGTCATATGACGCGACGCGTTAGCGCACCCGGATGTGCTCCGGTGCGCAAGGCGCAGCTTCCCGGAAACGATCCAGAGCGCGCCGCGCAGCGCGTAACGTAAGCATAACAGGTCATGTGACTTGTTAATAAAACTTTTCATTGGTTCATTTTACTTTTCTTTTCCTAATTATGTAAGACTAGGTCATGTGACCTAAAAATAACACTTTTCATTGGATTAAAACATTTTTTTTCACCAAACGATAAAAGCCCCACCTTGTTTCTGGATGTTTCAGACTGAAGCTGGCGTCACCATGAGAGCACCACCATCTCGTAGCTTGTCGTGGCCATTCCGCAAGCAATCATGGCAGCCGCTCCCCACCGGAAGCCTGCGGGAGTCGAGGGCCCCCAAGACTTTTGTACAATCTTCAAGGCTGAGGGGACGCTTTCGAGAATGGAACCCAAGCCCTGGCAGACAAGCGACCGAGTTCCAAGGTGTCCCAGGGCCATTTTACTGGACCAGGCCCAAATCCGAAGAGCCGGCCGCCATTTTAAGAGTCCTGTGGAAGCCGCCTACCGCTGCACCGCAAGAGTGGGAGCAACTCAACTACATGGTGAGCGAGACGCTGTAGCCGTAAGAGCGGGCGGTAAACAGCTGAATGGCGGATGAGGCACAGTGTAGCAAAAGCGGGCGGAATGGCGACTGAAACGATAAAGGGGCGCCCCACTACAGCAGACAAGCCTCCGCCATGTGCTTCAAAACTGCATATGTATCTCGTGATATCAAGGTTGGGCAACCAGTACAGAACAAGCAGTTACGAGTCCCATTTACACCGGCGCCATTTTGGGCGCGGCCGGGCAGGTCCAGGATCTACTGAAACATAAAAAATGAGGCTGACGTCTCTGAAGCAGTTCACGAACAGCAGGACATAGCAAATAAACATGAACTCTCTAAAGCTGTTAACTCACTGCAGAACAAAACAAGTGAACCTGAAACCTCTGGAATAATTGTCGCTCAAAAGAACAACACACAAAACTCTGTAGAGCCTGAAGAAAAAAAACCAGAAGGGCACTGTAGTTTCAGACACACTTAACACTAATGACGAAACAAAGATATCGTCTGTTTATAAAGCAGTTATCATCTTGACAGAATTGACAAAGAAGTGTACAGACACCAATGCATCAGCATTCTCGGAGATAACATCTTAAGGAACAAAGAAAGACCTGTTCACTCTTGACACCCCAGGTGCTGTGTATATTGCACTATAGTGCTGCATCGACAAAACGGGCAACCCTATTGATGTGGATTTTTCATTATTGATTATTGTAAAGAAATGGCGACTCCCCCCTTTAGCAGATTAGCTAAATGTTTGCGTAATTTAGACATAAAAGTTATATTATTGTTGTTGTTGTTGTTATCGTTATAGTTCTGGTTAATTTAAAAAAATGGTTAAATATATTTACAGTTTTTGTTGCGTTCGTTATATTTAAATATTAATAAAGTTTTAAAATGTAACTGTCTTGGAGTACTATATTTTTTTAAAAAATCGGGTGAATGGGGCCTTGAATCGGGTTATTGTCATGTGTGGGCTTTGCAAGTGTACTGCTACAAGATCGGACATTTCAAACTCAAATGCACGTTCATTTTCTTACCTTTCCGAAACATGGAGCGCAATAGCAGGCAGAGAAAGGGTGATGCACGTGTTGAACACTGCCTGGCCTGCAAATTGTGCCAGTGCCCCCCCCGCCCCGAGTACTTCACAAATCTTTAAAAGACCATGCGCTTGTTCAATGGGAAGTGGATAACATGGCTAAGAGCATTTGCTGTCTAATGCATGAATATCGCTGACTTCTCAGCGATATTCATGCATTGCGGCCGTTTTTTATCGCATGTGCGATAAACCTTGCTAATAGCAAGGTTTATGTGCGATAAAATTCGCCGAAGTGCGGCGATAATTATTGTCTCTAAACAAGTTAGAGAAAAAAATTACCGCTAGTTGTTGGTAATATGCCCCCGCATTTTTCCTTGCAGGAATCGAGAAGCGAAAGACTAGCACTGAAATCAGTAGTCTCACACCTGAATCGGGAGGGTTGGCATGTCTGGATACTCTACAGCTGGAGCCATACACTACATCCGCAGGGCTAGGTGATAGCCTAGGTCCGGCCTGGACAATCGGACACAGAGGAAGAGAAGTGTCAGAGGGTGCGGTAGTGAATAGGGTGAAAGGGAGGTGTCGAACGGGCACAGGGTGTGATTCTCAGAGAAGAGCAGCGCAGATGGGGGAAGTATATGGCCCATGCATGAGAGAGAGAGAGCGGGGGTGACCATTGCGTGGGGGAGATGCGTGCGAGGGTGGGGAGCCATGCTGAGAATCGACGGCGTGCAGAGAGTGGGTCTGGTCAAGGCATCTAAAATAGCTGCCGTGCACGACAAAATTGTGGCATTGGACAAAAACGCAAGATGGCGCAGACAATGTTTATCAATAAGGATTCATTTATAACAAAATATTTACTCGCAGTGACAAAATGGTGTTCAACACTTCCTGATTTCCATCGAATCGAACGTTAACAAACGTCACGCAGCAAAAAAAAAAAAAAAAAAAAAAAACCACGCACAGAGCGGTTTTTAGCCATGTTATCCAATGGAAGGTGGATAACATGGCTAAGAGCATTTGCTGGATAATGCATGAATATCGCTGACTTTTCAGCGATATTCATGCATTGTGGCCGATGTGCGGCGATAATTTTTGACTCTAAACAATTAAAACGAAGCACAAAATGGCGAATTCCCGTTTCGCTACCAGTTTGCGGCCCAGTTCGCGGCCCGAGAAGCGCTTCTACCGTGAAAAATAATTTTTTTTTTATTTTCCCCACGGGACCCTTTAATAACCTCAACAACATTCCTAGGGGGTCAAGAGGGGTATACCTTGCCCCCTTTCAATAAATTCCCCCTTCGTTTTTCACCTCTTCTTCTCTCTCGATCCTACCGAGAGATAAGATGGCGGCCGCTCCGGACTATTTAGAATGTTGACAGACACCGGAGAGCCAATCAGCTTTCTGTTATCCAATGGAAGGTGGATAACATGGCTAAGAGCATTCGCTCGATAATGCATGAATATCGCTGACTTTTCAACGATATTCATGCATTGTGGCCGATGTGCGGCGATAATTTTTGTCTCTAAACAATTAAAACGAAGCACAAAATGGCGAATTCCCGTTTCGCTACCAGTTTGCGGCCCAGTTCGCGGCCCGGGAAACGCTTCTACCGTGAAAAATCATTCTTTTTTATTTTCCCCACGGGACCCTTTAATAACCCCAACAACAATCCTAGGGGGTCAAGAGGGGTATACCTTGCACCCTTTCAATAAATTCCCCCTTCGTTTTTCACCTCTTCTCTCTCGATCCTACCGAGAGATAAGATGGCGGCCGCTCCGGACTGTTTAGAATGTTGACAGACACCGGAGAGCCAATCAGCTTTCTGCGCGCAAAGTTCCGTTTCGCGAAAAGTAAGCGGACCGGATCGCTGCCCGGAGCGCTGTTACAGATATATATCTTGGTTTGAACGTTAATTTCTCAAAAACTACTGGAGCACATATATTGAGACCTAGCAAAGGCACATCGGGCTAACAGTCCCTACAATTTTGCCAAGTTTCGTGCAAATCCATTCAGCCGTTCGAGCTAAAAGTGAGTCCAACCGCCCTATGGAAAAATGAATGGAAAAAACGCGTTTTGGGACCCCCCTTTTTTCTCAGCCCCCCCTTGACGAAACTCCACCAAATTTTCAGGGGCTGCTCAGAAACAAAATGTGCCATTTTCCTGAAAATTTCAGCCGATTCCGTCCTCAAACGCCAAAGTTATTAGGCATAGAATTTTCAGAAATCCCATAGGGAATTAATCCTAACTATATATACCTACTGGCTATTGCCAGTAGGTAATATATATATATATATATATATATATATATATATATATATATATATATATATATATATATATATACGAAAAATAAAAGTCCAAATTCCTGGGAGCTCCCAAACAAAAAGGGGTATGTTTACTGAGATTTAGCACCATGTGTGCATCACAAGAGTGACACAAATTGGAGCAAGATCTTTTTTTCCTAATCTGAAGCCTCCTTTACAACTTTTTGGTGCCTGGCAGCACCCCAGGCTTCTTTCTGCTCTGCCCTGCATCAAAAGAAAAGGGCACGAATGTGCTGTATTTATGAAATACAAAAGACACACAGTTGATGAATTCATTCATTCCTTCAATTGTGTGTCTTTTTTCTTTCTTGCCCTAAGTGCACCGGGTATTTCCAGAAATGGGTCCCAGGCTCACTGTGCCACTGGATTCAAGCTATCCTGACTGATTAGGGGTGAAACCCCGAAACTGGTCCTAGGATGCTTGTTTCCAGTCCAGTGAGGACCTGCCTTGGCAGTTCGGGATGGACTGTTCCCGTGAGGCACAGAATCAAGACTGATTTGCATATGGCCAGGTCTAAACTGTGGTGGCATGGTGAGAAAAGAATGATGGATTTTCCCTCCAGATCTCTTGACTGGGGGAGAATGTTTGGATTTCTTCTGCATTCCGTCCATCAATTGTGTGTCTTTTGTAATTATGAAATACAGCACATTCCTGTTCTTTGTGCAGGTGCATACATGAGTGCCCAGCGCCAATACAGGCACCATCATGCAAGGCTGTCTCTGCTATTGTCAGAAATGTTTTAGTGCACGAATGAACACCTTCCTGCACAAAAACAATCAATGGAGGTGTTTTCCTCTCTCTATGTGTGCTGCATAATGCAGCAAACATAGAAAGCGCAATTAATGAGGAGATAGCAAGTAATTTCTCCTTGTTACGCCTCCCATGGGATGTCCATAGTTTAGATGCATTCCTAGGTTTACAGATCCTTATAAATTTGTGAATGTGGCAAAACCCATGGGTGTTGCATGGGAACCCCCCCCCGCAAAGCCCACGGAATGCATCCTTGACATAGGGTAAGGCATGGCAGTGCTTTGCCCTCCTTTGCTTACTCCATATCTATGAGGCCGGGTGGCTTTGCGTTGCATCATAGATATGATTGAGAGGCCTGCGTCACTGAAGCATCATAAAAAGTGATGCTCCTGCACCGCACGCCGCTGCAAATCAGGCCCTTAGATGCTGGTGCAAAACAAGTTTTGCACTGGAAATTCACTTTGAAGTAACGTAAAGCAGCGCATAGCGCTATTTTGCATTACTTAGCGCCAAGACGGCATTCCATGGGTGGTGCATGGGTGTTCTCATGCAACCACCCATGGTTTGTGATGCAAAACCCTATCTACTAAATGAAGTAGACAGGGTCTTGCATCTAAAAATAATGGCCATTCGAAATAGACGCTATCAAGGAGAAATGCTTTTATTTCTCCTGTCTTTTCTGATCTTGCAGGTGTGCTGCACAGTAAACACACATACAAAGTTGGAATAGCTTTAAAGTTAGTCTAAGCATAGTATTTTGTGCTGAAGGGGAATCCTTACAGTACAAAACCTACACCAGACTCACGCAGACACCCTTGCACCATGGTACAAAGATGTGTGCATGTCTCATGGCTGCCTCATTGAGCGCAGACACTAGGGAGAGGACAGAAGAGTGCCATTTTACTGCAACTGCAGCTCTCTCCTGCTCCCTCCTTCTCATGCAATGCAGCTCAGCATTTTTGCCCACTGCGCTGCATTGCATGAGAATTTAGTAACTCTGGGCCATGGTGCCTGGTTCAGAAGTAAATGGACCAAGCTACCTTTGCTCTGTGAATATGGAACTAGGGGCCAGATGTAGGTCACCAAATACCGGTCGGTAACGGCTGATTTCGGCCGTTACCGACCGGTATTTGGTGATTGAGATGTAGGGGGCCTAAATTTTACAGAATCGGTAAATTTACCGATTCAGTAAATTTACCGATTCTGTAAAATACCGATTCGGTAAATTTACCGAATTGGTAAATCTATATGTAGGTGGCACTGCAAACAGTGCCACAGGCCCCTAAGAATTCGTTATTTACCATGTAATACTATTGCATCGTAAACAACGAATTCCTGTGTACATGCACATCTGTGCATGTACACCTGTGCCATGTGGCACACAGACATGTCCGAAGGGCATGTATGTGTGTCACATGGCACACAAGCCTGTATCAGGGGCGAAACAGGGTGTCAAAGTGACACCCTGGTCCCCTTGACAATTCGGTAATTTTACCGATTCGGTGTAATTACTGAATCAGTAAATACCGAATCCTACAAATTCTGTATTTTTTACCGAATTTTTACCTACATCTCTTTGACCGAATCTAAAATATTGAGTCGTTAAAATTCGGTATTTTAGAGTCGGTAAATGAGATTTACCTACATCTGGCCCTAGATCATCCACTCCATTGCAGTACCTTGAATAGAGTATTTTGTGAAGCACAATAACGGATGGTTGACCATGCTGAACACACTGATAAATCAGGCTAAAATTACCATCAAGAAAAGTGACTGCCACCTTGCTCTCCAGTTCAGGCCAACCTTATAAATTCACATGTGATTGGAGAATGGAAGGAAAGAAATTAAAATAAAATTAGAAAAAGTGTTAGAATGAAGCGATGACTTTTCTTAAATTGGTGAAATATTGCCATTTCCAGACATTGCCTGACCAAAGGAAAGCATTAACTATGTCCAGAAGAAGTGTAGCTATCTTATGTTTAATGAGATTACATCTACAGATGTGCAAAGGAGATCCTGTAGGTTTACTGTTGCTAACCAGTGGGACAAATTACTTACCAACAATAGGTAAAGCATTTTCAAATGAAACAAGACTTTGGTGGAGTGGTTAACCAGTCACATCCATTATAGAATCCCACCTGCTTACTACAAGTGCATTGCATCTTATGGCAGTTGCAAGATCAATGATGCCAGATAACAGCTATAGCAAATGTTCACACTGTCCTTTCAAATTCAGATCTCCATTCAAGTCTATCACTGGACATACCCCCACACGATAGGAGGACTCTTAAAATGCCCTTTCTGAACTGCCATTCATTACCTAAACACTCCATTGATCTTCGTCTACTCCTGGAGGAATACGATCTTGACATCCAGTTTCTTACTGAAACTTGGCTCTCCAGCACTACAGATCCAGCAGTAGTTCAAACCTGGCCCCCGGGATATTAAATTCAGAGACAAGATTGTGAATTAGGTAGAGGTGGGAGTCAAGCTATTATCTTTAAAGATAAGTTCAATTGCCAAATTACAGCTAACTTGAGCCCTGATTGTGAGAGCTGCTTTTTTGCTCCCTGCTTTTCACCTACTTGTGCATTCTTTGGTGTTCTCATTTATCGGCCACCAGGGTCAATTGGCCACTTCAATAGGGAGCTCATAGAAATCATAGCTAAATCAGTGAGCTCCTCCTTCAATTTCATCGTACTACCCCACAGACCACGCACGCAACCTGGGAATCATCCTGGACTCCGAGCTCAAAATGGACCGCCAGATCAACTCTGTCTCATCTTCCTGCTTCCACACCCTCCGCCTCCTTCGTAAGACCTTCAAATGGATCCCCCTCGAACACCGAAAGACAGTCACTCACGCCCTGGTCACCAGCAGACTCGACTACGGCAACGCACTCTACGCCGGAATAAACAAAAACCTCATCCGCAAGCTACAGAACATCCAGAACGCTGCCGCAAGACTGGTCCACAACCTGCCAAAACACTGCCACATCTCCCAGCACCTGCGCACACTCCACTGGCTCCCCGTCGAGGCGAGAATCACCTTTAAGATGCTCACCCACGCACACAAGGCCCTCCACGGCACCGGACCAGCATACCTGAACAGCCGACTCAAATTCCACACACCCCAAAGGACCCTACGATCAGCCCAGCTTTCCTACGCCGTGGTCCCCCGCACCAGAAAGACCAGATCGGGAGGCCGCTCCTTCTCCTTCCTCGCGGCCAAAACATGGAACGCCCTTCCGCTCCACCTCAGACAGACAACATCGCTCCCCATCTTTGCAGGAAACCTCAAAACCTGGCTCTTCGACAGACCCCCTCCTTGATGGAATGGAACCTGCACCCCCCCACCCCCGACCCCTAGCGCCTTAAGACCCTTACGGGTGAGTAGTCGCGCTTTAACAAACTCCTGATTGATTGAGGTGATCTTAACATCTATTTTGATCTGGCATCCTCCCCTGACTCTGAGGCGGTAACTGATGATTTGGATGCACTGGCCCTGAAGCAAAAAGTGTCCGGGTCTACTCACCAAACAGGACACCTTCTTGACCCGCTCTTCTCTAATATTGATAGCCTCATAGTCGAAAAACCCATTCCCCTACACTGGTCAGACCATTATGTGATCCCCTTTGTTAGGACCCTACAGGTGGGTGGACAGTCACGGGAAAGAGTTGAATACTGGAACCAGAACTGG
>NW_028251660.1:0-2000 GCF_964263255.1 Lissotriton vulgaris | reverse complement strand
GTTCCGCAGCACCCCGGCAGAAGCACGATCCGGGTAATCGCTGAGCCAGGGGATCATTGCCAAGGTATCAATCGGGGTTGGTAAAGGCGCCCCTCGGACTAAATTAGACCTGTTTGGCGCCTCCCTTACCCCCATTCTCCCCTGTTCTGGCTCTGCACGATGACTCAGGATGGGATGACCCACACGTACTACATTCGTGTCTAAATTTACAGGACCCCGGAGGCCTGGTACATTTCCCTCTGTTGAAGTTATAACAGAAACCCTTTCTCCCGGTATTACCTGCGGGCCTCGACTGGTCGTCGGTGCTCGTACTTGGTCGAAAGGGCGACCCCACATTTTGGCGGGAGTAATCAACAACATTGCTCCCGACCAATGGCATTCTTAACATTCCCGATTCTTTCATTTTATCCCACGTTAAAGAATCGTAACAATCCCAGGTCAAACTCTTGTTATGTTCCTTTTCTTTCCTGAACAGATTATCATAACAAAACCAATGGTTACCTTGATACGCCGTCGAGTAACCCATAATTCGAGATTGGTAAACGGGAAACTCAGGAAGCAACTCGGGCCTACGTTCCCCCAAAATCGATGTAAAAATACCCCAGGCATTGCCCCAGTTGCCAATGTTCTCATTTACCTTAAAGGCGGCCATTTTTGCGCGCCAAACACTCGGATGCATTAGGTCCTTCTGACTTTTTACATGCTCCACATCATAATGATCAACAAGCAAGGAAAAAATATTCACGTATTCCCCTGCCCAGATCTTTTCCTTTATGGCTAAAGGCACATGTTGTCCCAATCTCTCTCTACGAGAGGGTGCTGACTCGTCCCGTGCAATCGGCAATGGCCGCTTACCTGAACTGGACGCAGCTTCTGCCGCTTGCGGCTTGTCTATCCCTGCCAACGGTGCGGCCACTCTAGCTGCCTCCTTCTTCTCACGAAGCCCTTTGATCAGCGCCTGTGCCTCGGCAGCCGTGGCGCCATCACTGCTATCCCCCAACCATGCTGCTAGCTGTGCTGCCAGCTCGGGGGGCATGTCTTCCTTAGGTGTCGGGGTGACGACAACGGGGATCGGATTCCCCTCGATCGGCACTGGGGTCGGCGCCTCGAGCGGGGCAGAGGGAGCCGGGACATCTCCCCCGGCTGGAACCCTTCTCGGCCTCTTAGGTCTCCCTCCAGCCGGTGGTTGGCCCGATCCTTCCTCCCCGTCTCGCTCCGCCAGCCGCTTCTTTATGTCGGACATATCCTTAAAAAGGGCCCGAACCATCTGCTCGGTCGTCATTCTCTTTGCGCCTTTCTTGGGCATCTCTCCGACGAAGTAACTAGAAGACAAAGAAAAAGATCAAAACGCTCAAAATTGGCTCTTCGTTCCGTCCCGAGCTCACGTGTAGCGAGGAGGTGCAGCTTCGGAGCACAAGAACAAGAGGACGTCTTCTGGTCTTGTGCCTTCTTTTATCCGTCTTCAGGGCGGGCGAAAACCCGCCCCTGCCCGCCCCGAGGGCGTGGCTGGCTGCGTCAGTGTCTAGGCCAGCCCACTCTAGGGCGGGAAAAAGCGCGCCCCGGCTACGCCGCTTCGGGCATACCAGCCGAGACGCGCCTCCCGCCCAAAAATGGCTTCCCGGGGGGATCGAGGCACTCATCCATACGTTCGGGGGGACCGAGTGGTCGCCCCTTTCCAAAAAACGAGTACTTCCACCTTAACAAAAGAAGAACTTTGAAAATGCAATAATAAGACTGCCTCTTTAACAAATGGGCATGTGTCCTTCTTCAATGTTGGAGTCACGTTTGAAATATGCAACGACCCCACCCCCACAACTATGCATATGATTACGAGGTTACTAACCTCGAAACGCGGCATGCTGCCCTGCTTGTAAAACGCTGCTTGCCTGGAAATAAAGATTTGGAATCATGTTGGAGTGGTCGGTTTTTCACTCTGCAGATGGTTGTGCGTGTGCCTTGGTGGATATATATATATATATATATATATATATATATATATA
>NW_028251659.1:0-51913 GCF_964263255.1 Lissotriton vulgaris | reverse complement strand
CCACTTGGGCGTTATTAATTCCCTGTCATTTGTAGTAGGGCGACAGGAATGTTTATTAGCTTCCTTGTAAATATGTATATAAACAATGAAATAAGCTTGTGATGCTGATAGTTGCACACAACCTGTTGTGTTTTATACAGTTGTACTATGAACTTTTAGGAGGTTATATGTTTACCCTTGCAATGATCTGGAATATTTATATTTTAAAACATCTTAGATATTTATATGTTTTAATATTAATCTTAATTGCAAAGGTTATTGTGCAAACTGTTTGTGCAGTTATATTTGGGTGCAATTCCAATGATGAAATTGTGGCATTGTATTAATCCCCAAGTGCGTCATTTAGACATAAGTGGTGGCATGCACATAGTATTCTCTTTATGTCTATGCTTGCAATGGTACTCTGCACTTTAAAATGGGTAGTCTGCCCCCATGACGTTGTCATGTGATCAAGGCCTCGTCAGGCAAAAACGCGTCATGGCGGAGTGGTGTTGGGTTGAATAAAAAATACACACCATCAACTGGGTTTGCCTCGTCTTCTTTCAGGGCATAAATTGTTGCTAGACGACAACGTACTGCATATATATATATATATATATATATATATATATATATATATATATTGATCAAGATGCCCTGAGCTTTGGAAGCGCACACGACATCACTCAGCCAGCTGCCTTCAAAAATGCAGCCTGTCTTTCTGCTCCCCATTTACATTTAATTGCCAACGTGTTTCAAGGTTCACCGACCTCTTCATCTCGGGCTGAAACAAACTCCATTTGAGGCTCGCATTCCTTTCATTTCCGGTTTTATTTAAGCACAGCTCTGCCCCCAATGGTCATTTTTTCATTGTTAAGTGTCTGATGGGACATGTAGTTTAAATGCGAGGATGATTAAACTTCAAGTAAGTTCAAATGCCAAGTTTGTGTAATTTTCCGTCCATTATTGCCTTAGTAGGCTGAGTTGCAGAATGCAGGCCCAGTTTGCATGTAGAGTGATGTGCTGTTCCAGTTATGAATGTTCTAACGGCAGCCTCGCTCACTTGGTGTATATATATATATATATATATATATTCACTGAAAAAAACATAGGTTATAGACCATATATAGTTAGGAATTAGCATTTACAAAACCTTGAACATTCACTGAAAATAGACCATATATAGTTAGGAATTAGCATTTACAAAACCTTATTTTACTCACACAAATCCATTGAAATTCGCATATATAGTTAGTTGCACTAACTATATATCGCGCACCCGCAATCCACTGCTGATCATGTCACATATTACATCATTCATGACATGGTCAGTGACATCACTGATGATGGTTTTTTCAGTGGATTTCAATGGTTTTTTAATAGCAAATATCAAAAGCTGTAAAATGTATTATTCTTTTAAAGGAAAAATATATTTTATATGTATTTAATATAATTTTTTTATGTATATAAATTTACAACTATCATGCTGAAGAAGAGTGTGGGGAAAAAAACCAAAGAGGAGGACTAAGAGGAAAGAACAATCAGTTCAAAAATACAATTGCTTTAAAGCATGAAGTGCTTTTCCACACATTTACATTTAAATAACCCATATTTGAACATACAAAATATCTACAGAGGAGACGGTGTACATTGAATTTTAGACTCTTCATTGGTACCTACATGTTGGTACTTACATCACCCACACAACACAACAGCTCTATTCAGAGCTACCCTACCTCAAAGCACTCTAAAATATTATTTTAATATTTCCCTTGGTTTTCCCCTTGTTACGCTTTCCGGAATGCTACCCGGTGCGCGGACCGGGCGCTAACCGTGCGAAATTTTTTTAAAAAAAAGTTTTGTTTTTTTTTACATATATGGGCCTCCTCAGCCACCCTCAGAAAACCTAGGGGGGTCAGGATATGTCTCCCGTGCCCCCTTATACCCATTCCCAACATTGTTTATCCTCCATCTTGTGACTAAATTCGTCCGAAACACAGGATGGCGGACTCCCGTTACGCTACCGGTGAGCTACCCGGTTCGCGTACCGGGTAGCGCTTCCACCGCGAAAAATCGAAAACAAATTATTTTATTTTTAATAGCCCCCACATCAATCCTAGGGGGTCAGGAGGGGTCTACCTTGCCCCCTTTCATTCATTTCCCCCTTCGTTTATTTCCACCTCTTGTCTCTCAATCCTACCGAGAGACAAGATGGTTATAACATTTGTACCATGTCATTACCACATTTACTTCTGTAGCAAACCTATGCTGTAATCCAAGTTTGGCTTCCTTGTTCATGTCAGAAATCATTAGTCCATTGTGATCTAGAGCTTCAGGGAGAAACTTAAATGTGTGTCACCCTTCATTTCCAAGTGTGCTTGATAGAAGAGTTTTCTTACTTTCAGGTCTAAATTCTTGTCCATCAAGTGCTATTAAATTATTGTCAAAAATAACAAACCAATCATCCCAATGAATAAGTAAAGGTCCCTGGTATTCAAGAAATGGCGAAGGAGCAATAACAGAGGAGGATTCCACATTGAAGTTAAGTTGGGAAAAGATTCCTTACAATTATTGTAATATAGAGAAATGCTATAATCTAGAAATAAAGGAGAAACTTCCAGTGTTTGGTTCAAATGTTTGTAAGTGCTTGAGAGATCTTCAGTGTTTGGGGTAAGTCCTTTTTTAAATCCAAACTGTCCTTTCCCCGGATGATAGGTGCTTTTCTCTAATGCTGCAGAGTTGTGCATGCACCTGGAGTGAGACAAAGCAGACAGGGAAGAAACGCTGAGGAAGGTAAGCCTATAGTGCTTTTGCAACTTACAAGAGGGTACACATTGATATGCTTGAGGTCAGCCTGAGTCTATAGCACTCATATGATGCTGTGCTCTGAATAGGAAGAGTGAATGGAGCTCGCTGTGTGCAGGCAGTGCTCAAGCAGGACCTGTGAGCATGCCATAGACTTGTTCTCAGCACACTCAGTTGATCGCTAGCATGTGCATTTCAGATTTCTTGATTACCATAAATTTAACTCACCCTTGATGACCACCAAGTCAGAGAGAGTGGTAACTTAATACAAGCAGAAAAGCATAAAGCAGCTTAGAAACACAATGATGAAAGTCATTTAGTCGGCAAGCAATGACAGTTGAGCTGAGAACTAGATTGGTCTGGCCACTGCTGTCAAAATGTAGTGAAGGACTCCTCAAAACCAAGTTGTAGTTGATTAGAGAATTATTTATTACAGCGTCCCTGAGTGTGACGTTGCCTGAGCCAGCCACAAGAGAACACAGAAAAAATACAATTCTACAATATGCCAGAAAGGCATGACATAATGCCATGTGCTATAGTCAAGTTTCGGTGCTATGAATTTGAACTACTGGTGGACGAGGGCGGGATCTGAGGGGCTTGACGTGCCCCTATTTTTTAAATTTAGGCAAAAAGATCCCCTACTTTATGACAAAAGACAACAGTCCTGAGACAGTTAATTCAGAGAGTTTAAATGCTGCAGCCGAAGTGTAAGAGGGGCAGTCTCCTGTGCTGTGAAACCGTGGTATGACTAGACAGTTAAACACCCTTCTTGCCATTGTGCCTGCTTGCTGTAAGAAATGTAAATGTATGCAATTGGTCAATCTGCAAATGCCTGGAAGCAAATATTGGCTTTAATTAATGGAATCATTAGAACGTTCATGTGTTCACAGATTTATTCTTTTTGAGTGGTAGAGCAAGAGAGTTGCCAGCTGAGCTGTGTGCTTTTAAAAGACAGTTGTATATAACAATAGCTCTACGTACAATCTGGAAATTACTAAAATCTAGATTTTGGAAGCAATTTTTTATCTAAAAATCTTTTCGCGCATTTGTAGCAGACTGTGCGTAATGCAAGTTTCAAATAATGACTTACATATTCACAGTGCTTTCTATCACAGACTGGGACCTCGTAGCACTAAACATACACAAGTCACTATTCTCCACTGCACTAACCAGGATTAAGTTCCCACTGATTAACTTAACTTGTATTTATTTTTCCTTGAATCTGTGTAATATTTTATATGTAGCTACCTGAAGGTTAAAAACTGACAGAGTTAGAGAATATTTTGTTGTATTAGCTACACCGTTGACCCCAGCACAAGCTCACTCACTCCCCATTGCACTCAATATCATAGTTCCCACACTTTTTTAATGCACTTCGGCCACTGATTGGAATTACAGTATTACAAACGGCCAGTTAGCTTCAGGACCACTGATGTTTCATTTCTGGTGTGTAGCACCGTGTCTATTGTGTGCTGAATTCTTCTGTTCACTATATTGAGTGGTGTGCTAGACTACATAAGGCATGAAGGCATGAAAGCAGCACTCCTGTAGTTCCAAAGTGCTGCTGCTCTTTGAGATCTTGGTACCTAGGTTGTAGCAACATAGGAGGGCTAAGAGGTGTTCCGCTCTTGTATCTATCATCTATGAGTAGGCTATCCTGTTTTAAGTTTAAACCTATAATAACTGATAAAACCCAACCGAAAGAGAAAGAGCCTTCACCAGTGTAAACACATAAACATTGATAAATGCCTGCATAGCAACAAACTAAATGCCATTCAAAGAAAGAAATGAAAAGGGGATTGAAAGAGTTATTTTAATTTCTTCCTGAAGGGGCCAATACAATGTAACTTTATTATACAAGGTAGCAGCAAGAAAGACTAGGCTAAAATGATCCTGCTTGAGTTTTGTTGTTTAGGGATGTCACTAAAATATTGTTTCTCCTTACTTTTCTGTTATTCAGTTTTGTGGTCTTTGGTCTAAAGATGTGGGGTTTAGAAGTGTGCTTTAGGTCTTATTTAATTATTTTATAAACTGTAGACAATTAGTAATTATCAAAATAAATCATATTTGATATTTTGGCTACATTTGATTCTTTCACTGATAGGTAAAATGTCTGGTTTCATAATAATCTTTCCCAATATGTGCTATCACATTGACCCACAGACAAAGAATGGGTGAAACACTTTGATACGTCAGCCCCCTTTTCTAACGAGTCAGTGTTGATAGTAGATGATTTGCCAAACACCTCAGGCTTTAAACATTCAATGCAAGGTGTGGTGACAGGTATATGTGAAACGACTGCTGTCACCAAGCATCTGGGGTAGTGGTGAAAACATGGAATACAGAGTCTTGGAATGCTGCTTCAAAAAGTTCTTATCAATTTGAACAAAGATTAGAGTGATAGTGCTTCTATTTGCAGTGATTCAGCTAAGTATATGAAAATGTTGTTTGATGACTTGTCAAAATCAATACCTGAACTGAAGTGCTTCCTTGTGAGAGACCCTTCCCCCCTTGCTGGATGGTAGGCTGAAAGCATCTTTGTTGCAATCTTCAGAGTTAATGAAGAATGCTATTGAATTTGTAGTCCATTCTGGTGCACTGTTTCATTATGAGCGGGAACTAAAATGCAAATATTTCAAATGTTGTGCTTTGTGTGGCATCAAAGAAAGACTCCTCCCAACTTTGTCATTTAGCCAGTGGTTCTCAGTCCTAGAGGCTGTGAATGCTATATCATTCATGTGGCAACCGTTTACATAATTGTTGCTTAGTGGTGATGCCAAAGGCAAGAAATGTGAGGATCTTCGGTGGCATATTGATAATGATGTGGAAAAAAAGTACACACTACTGCATTATTAGATTTTTACATGAAAACATGACTGCTGTAGTGGACATAATCAAAAAACTAAAGTCTGAAAACACCCTTGTCTACCAAGTGTTTGGCGTAATTGGTGTAGATGTGAACTATGTCCTTGAGAGTAGGCTGGGCGACACTTTTAGTGACTTTGGCACTGCAACATGTTTCATGTTAGAATGGTTGCCACTTGGTTTACAAAGAAATGTTGAGGTGCAATTCAGGAAATCTTGTTCTATAATGCATGAGAAATGGCTTGCAATGATGCATTGAAATGCCCCTTCACCAACCATGGCATTTGAAGTCAATGTAGCCTCACTTTGGTACTCTGCACAAGTTCTAGATCCCTTCCATAAAGGGGAATTTTCTCCAGACTTTGAGAAGTAATGCTTCATTTTTTCATAAATATCTATGAGGGCATATGCGCCCAGTTCATCGCATATATTGAAGAACCTGTCCCAGAGAATTGCAATCTTCAGATGCACCAGTATTGACATGGAGAGCTATGTCAATGGCCAAAGTTAGCAAATTGTGTACTGGCTGTTTTGGCGTTGCCTGTCTCAAGTACCAATGTTGAGAGGGCCTTTTCACAGATAAAAGTTTACATGGGAAGGAAAGAGCAAGCTCACATGACCAAAGACTCACTGAAAAAGTATTGTACAGTGTACTACAATAAGTTTGATTTGTAAAACTTTATTTGAATCTCATATACACCGTACATGCACTGTCTAGATACCATGCACTATCAGTGCAGAAAGAAAGCACTATCAAAAGCAGATAAAGCTGTTTCTGTCACTAGGGGGTCTCCTGTGTGATTCACCAACGTTTTGTATGTGAGCGAGATGACCTTAGTTGGCAAATAGCCATCAAGGAGTCTATCTTCGAGGGGTGCTGCTTCAGGGGGGGATACTCCCTTTTGGAGACAGGAGTACAGGGCATGGCGGACCTGCATGTACCTAAAATATTCTGTGGGGGCAAGTTCATATTTGTGTTGTAGGGTGGAGAACGACTTGACCTCGCCTTTAACCCATTGGTCACCTACTTTCGATATGCCTATTAGGTCCCATTTATCAAAGCCTTTAGTGGACCAGAGGTTCCCAAGTCTTTCGGAGTCCCATAACGGTGTTGCCAGTTTTATTTTATTTTCCTATCCTAAGCTCCTAGAGGCCGCCTTCCAAACCTGAACCGATTGTTTAGTTGGACCAGTCAGCTGATTTCTCCCAGCTCTTGAATAGAGCGCTCAGTTGTAGTTCCCCCCAAGCAGAAATCAACGATCCATGGAATAGCCTGAGTCGCCAGCCTGCCTATAAATACCATGGTTAATAGCTGCCAGGTGTGACACCCAGTAGTATTTTTTTAGATCAGGGAGATGCGATCCCTCCGTCGTACCAGGTAAGGTTGAGTTTGCACAGTGCTATGCATGGCTTCCCGTTCCATAGCAGATGGCCCTGCAGGGTCTCGATCTCCTTAAAATAGCTGGCGGGAACCAAGTCTAGGGAGTTTTGCCGCACGAATAGGAATCGGTGCAGGGACATCATTTTAAACAGGGCAGCTCTGCCTAGCAGCAAGAGTGGGAGTTGCAGAGAATTTAGTTTCTTAAACGTAGATTTGGGAATATCTAGGGGTAACCTAGAAATAGTATACAGCAATAGAGGAGCAATCGTAATTTTTATGCAGTCCATATGACCGCATTAAGGTAAATATAGGGGATTCCATGAAGAGAGTACCCTTTAGATTTTAGTAAAGAGCTCCTTGAAGTTAATAGTAACTGAGCCCTGTACTGAATTTGTTAACAAGGTACCTTAGTATTTAATCCTAGAGGAGTAAGCCCACTGAAAACCATCTTCTATGGTGGAATGTTTAAACATATATGTATTTAAAGGAAGAACTTCTGTCTTATCTTTGTTGACTTTATAATCTGAAACCATAGACGAAAGGGCCATTTCAAGTAGCGTGGGCAAGGACTTATCCAGGAATGAAAGAAAAAGAACATAATTTTCGTAAGCTGCTAGTTTCGATTGACGATCACCGTATAAGAAGCCAGAGATGGCTGAGTTAAGACGAATAAGTATAAGTAAAGGTTGAAGAGCAAGGACAAATAATAAAGGAGAAAGAGGATAACCCTGTTGAACACCACGTCGTAGAGGAAAATATGGAGACACTGCACCATTAACCAGAACAGAGGCCCATGGAGATTGATATAATAGAGCAATTATCTTAGGGGCAAAACCATGCCAGGCAAAAGGTTTTAATATAAACACCAAGTTGATCCTATTGAATGCCTTCTCTGCTTATATTGTTATTGCTGTAATTTGAGTTTTAAGGAGAGGAGCTTTACTGAGGATAGTAACAAATAATCTATTACTGTCAGACGCTAATCTACCTTTTTTTTTAACCCTTTACTGCTCCTTCCCAAAAAGATGAGGAAGAAACGTTTCGAAACAAATTGCTAAGATTTTTGAATTAATCTTGTAATCTACATTTACTAATGAGATAGGTCTGTATTTTTTACAAAGAGTGGGGTCCTTCCTTTCTTTCTTTATTAGACATATTGTAGCTTCCTGAAAAGTGCCTGAAGTAGAACCTGAATCAATGAAATGATTAAACAAGTGTAACAAGTGAAAGATTAAAATATTCAAGAAATGCTGTAACAATTCTACTGTAAAACCATCTGGTCCCGGTGTTTTTTCATTTTTCAATGAGCTTAGAGAAAATGGGAAATCTCACTGGGAGTAAGAATTACCTCCAAAGAAACAAACTCTAATTGAGAGTCTGATATAAATAGTCATCAATAAGAAAATATTGTACTGTAGTTTTGGGAGAATAGAACGTTTTATATAAGTTAATAAATCCATTCAAAATGTCTTTGTTTAGTCAAAGAAGCACCCAATAAATTGACCAACACATCTATCTTAAATTGCTGTTTCTTCACTCTAAGATAATTAGCCAGTAATTTACCAACCTCATTTCTCCCACTGTGATAATGAGCATTACTTCTTAACAAAATGAGAAGCATTGTTAGATGAAAGAATATTAAAGTGTAATGTGGCGTTAGGCAAATTTTGAAGATAAATATGTGTGTTCCAATATCTTAATGGACTATAATATGAATTTGTATACTTTATTTCGAATTTTCGTTTTTTAGGACACCTAGTCTACGATAAAGTCTCAAGCAGCTGCTTTAAACAAATCCCAAACCAAAGGAGGCAGGGTGGTGGGAAATTCATTAATATAAATTCGGCAGCAAATGAGAAAAAAGCATAGAACATGGTGCATCCTTTTACAATGAGTTGTTAAATCTCCATCTATGAGATTCAGGCTGCAGGGGAACTGAATCCAAATCTGTAACCACCATGGCATGATCTGAAAGCACTATGGGACTAATGATGGATTGGACTATATGTTGTGCCAAAGACTTAGACACATCAAAATTATCTAATGTTGCAAGGCTACCATTTGTAGCAGAATAAAAGTTGTAGTCTCTGGAAGTAGCGATGCAGAGACTCCATGAGTCAATAAATGAACCAAGGGAAATAGTGGAATGGAATTGCTTGTGTATTTTATAATGGGGAAGTTGGTCGAGGATTGTCTATCTAAGAACGATTCCATAACTTGGTTACTATTGTTACCTAGAATAAACTAGGTATCATTATATTGTATACATTTTTGAGTGAATGCGGGCCAAACAAGATAATCAAGTTGTGTTTCAAATGTTAAAAACAGTTAAGGGAATGTTATTGATTAAAAATGTAATAATAATCCATCTGCCTATGTCATCTTTTTCTTGTGAAAGTATTTACTTTTTTTCCACAAATTGCACACCGTTCTTATCAACAGTATAGAACACAAATATATAGCCTACCAAGCTACGGTTGAGTTTTAAAGCTTTACTTTGCCTTACTCAAGTAAGATGAGTTTCTTGGAGTAAGACTACATCTGGATCTGATTTGGGTAAGTGAGATAATACTCTCTCCCATTTGATAGGACTAATAAATCATTTTATATTTCATGAAATTACTTTGAATTTTGTAACAATGAGAAAATATATAAACCACGAGAGCTATTACATAACTGACACATTTGGAAAGAGGATATAATACAGTATATAGAAAAAGCAATATGAAAAGGGATACAGGAAAAAAGCAAAAGGGATATAGGAGGGAAGGAGGAAAAAAGGAAAAGGATATACCAATAAGAGACAGTACATGTCAAGGATTGACTACTGATAGCACATACCTGAATATTTAGCAAAATGGCAATCGGGGTGGTGACAACACAGATGACAATGGCACATCTGACAAGGGACCATTCACCATATTGGAACAAAGCAAAAGAAGGGGGGACAAACAGGGCAACAAATGTAGTTGATCTGTAAGGAAACTAGAGAAATATTAACATAGATATTGCTTGCTAGAACCACAAGATGAAGAAACAGCATGATATAAATCTATTAGTGTGTAGAGGGACCAGCTGTATCCATATTGTCCACCAAATTAGAGTTGATTAATTTCTTAAATTCGGCTGGATATTCGTACTGGGTGGTTCTATTTTGATGAGGAACCTTATAAAGACACAAATTAAAAAGACCATATTTAGCACCAAAAGTTCTAAATACCGTACGAAGACTGATGAAGAACCGTTTATACCCACTTACTGGGTCTCAGCGGCGGGGGAACCGCCCAAGTCTTCCATACCCTCCTTATATAGAAAAAGGAGACACAGGAGCCTTCGTCTGCAGGAGGAACCAAGTTTTATTCAAATAGCCCAGGCTATGGAACAGAGTCCGAAGCTCGTCTGAGACAAGACAGAGGAGGCTGCTGCTTCACTCCGCAGCTTACAGGCCTTATATACACATTTCCCACCTTAAGAAACCAGTTTGGATGGGCGCCTGGCGCCCCCGAGTCAGAATGCAGTTACGCCATTCTTTGTTCAGGCAGGACGGTTGCTGCAACAGATGGTACAAAAGATTACGGAAAGGTCTTGCAAAACAGGATATGTACGTGAGAGAACAGACAGATCTTGAACATCAGGATATGTGAAAGAAATAAGTTCTGGGAGGTGGTGTGACCAAGTCTTGCGAGACAGGGTGGGTGTGTGCAGGAGTTCAGTCCGAGGGTAGTGAGGCCAATTCTTTGTTTCCTTTTTTTGAAATTGGCTCAACCACAAGGAGCAGGAAGGGCAGGGTGGTCGTGACAGTTTAGAGTTTCATCAGACATCAGCAGAAACTACTAGGAGGGTTGTGCAGAGGTGTTTGACACAAAATGGCAATGCAAAAATAATGGAGTCCTGACACAAAATAAATACCTCTTCAATCAATAGGAGTATAGGGGGAAAGAGGTAAGGCCGCCCCCCACTCAAACAACTGTAAACAAAATCTACATCTCTGACCCATAAGTTTAGTGTTAATTAACACACTCGGAGGATCTGGATGATGCATCAGACAATACCGGGTGGTCAATGAACTTTTGATGTAGTAACAGTAGGTAAGGCGTGTGTTGTTTACACAAAATAAATGCCGACAAGGACACTTTTCCTCAGACCCTCCTTTTGCCATTGAGTGGCAAATACCCTAGGAAACGTCGATATTCATGAGATCATCTGTTTCTTGTTGGAGCATCATCTTCATATTGGTGTTGTGAATGTTAGAAGGTTGAGGCTTGAGAGCCTGAACACACGTTGCACAGAGCATTGGCAGGCACTGAATGCACAAACAGAAGACTAGGACAGCTACTCCCAAGGCAAGGAAGATGAGAACCCTCCATCCCCATTGGGAAAGGAGGCCCCAGATCCAGCCGGTGAGGGACCAGTTCCCTTCATCCTGATAAATTTCAGAGGAAAGGTGATGCAGACGTTGGATGGCATCATATACTGTGGGTGTGTGATCTGGAATATACACACAGCAGCTGGAGAGAATCAATTTACACACACCACCACGATCAGCGATGATGATGTCAAGGACCATACGATTTTGAAGTGTTACAAGGCGGTTTGCCTGTAGCTCTGCAGTGATGTTGGAGAGGGCACCAGCTGTTTCTGTGATGGTGGCCTCAAGGACCCTGGTCAGTCCTCGTATAGCCTGACTGTTTTCCATGGGGCCCCAGAATGGGAGGAAACCCTTAAAGAAGTCCCCAGCTTCCTGGCCTACTGTATCCTCGGCTGATATGACACCCCTACGTGAGCGGCGCAAAGCATCCTTCATCAACAGGTGATAATCTCCATGGGTAGAATATGTTGGTGGAAGGAGGAAGGCCATATAGCGGGTACCAGACCAGTTACGGGGGAGCCAAGTGTAGGCTGCTGTGCCACAGATAAAATAAGTGTTGGGGGACGCCACCAACTTTGGAGGAGATGTAGAGTTTAAAGTTTTAATGATGTCACAGATACTAGTACCAACTTTCTTAGTTCCCAAGCCATGGATGCAGACATGGCCCACACATTTATAACATTCAGAGCGTTTCGTATATTAGGTAGTACCCTTCTGGCGCGAAATTTGGTAAATGTTTATCGAGAAGTTGAGTTAAATTCCACCATCTCACCGAGTTCATCCGTTGGTAATAGCAATGTTGATGAGCTGGTCGGGTAAAAAGGGATATTGGTATTGCCAGACCTGTTTCGCCAGAAGTCATCTCGAAATGTTCCAAGGGCAGAATTGGCAGTACCATTGATAGTATAGGCCTCCTGCATCAACATCCACCATGCAAGACAGGACCCAGAAATGGAAAAAGGATAAGGAAAGAATGGGACAGGTTGTGTCATAGCATGAGTCATCAGTCCACATACCCAACAGTTAGAAGTATTTATGATCAGCTGATGATGATGTAACATCTGGACAAAGGTGTTATTGAAAAATTCTGCACAGAGGGGTAATTTGTGGGTGGGTAACGTGAAATACTGATGCTCTGCAATAGTCGGGGTAGGAGTTGGTGGGGTAACAGGATAGTAGATCAGTAACATCCAGCCGATGATAGACAAGATGACTGAGATCAACAGCGTCACCACAGGGGCCACAAAGCACTTGCTATGTAGGAGACTGGCATATTGTTTCTGGACTTGGGTGTATTGGATGGCTGCCATTGTACTAAGCCAGGGACCACTAGCGGTTGTCTGTGATTGGTGGTTGCTTCACTGGATGCAGGTGCCAAGAGCCCTAGGGGCGTACCTTAGTCTGACACACCAGTACCGGACTATTATTGTCTCTGAGTCTCCTCGCCCTTCTCTCACCCACTGATCATAGGGGAGAGGCAGAGGCACTGATCTACAGTATGTTGCGTGGATCCAGTTCTTCCGACCTTCAACTTTCACAGCAGTGTGGGTGGCCAGTAACACCTGATGGGGCTGTGTCCAGCGGGGCTCGAGCTCTTAGTACGTTGAAAGTTGGGACTCAGAACCCCAGTCGCCAGGTTGGATAACGTGTCCTGGGCACTCGCTTTTATCAGGGATGGCTTCATGCACCTAGTGGTAAAGAGTACGAAAGGTGTTAGTCAAACTGTACAGATAATCAGTCAAAACAGGGTATTCAACATCAGACAGTTTCTGGGGCTGTGGAACACCCCACACATTGGCAGGCCTCCCGAACACAATCCCATGGAGAGATAGACCTATCCTGGTATGGGCCATTGTCCTGACAGACAGCAGAGCCAGGGGCAGATTATCAAATCATTGTTCAGCTTGATCAAAGCATGGTCTTTCAGGTCATTGTTTAATCACCCTGATGAACGCCCAGCAGTCAGATCATTGTCCAAATAACCTGATCATGGTGTCAAGGATGTTTACCAGGCTGGGAGCAGGAGATGGAAAACAAATCATTTACACAGGGCGTGAGTGTCGCATGGCTTTCTGTTGAACTGCAGAAAACAGGGGGTTTGGGTGTGCGACAGATCCTGGGCAGAGATGGCTGGCTGAAAGATGGTTGTTGTCGTGTTAGTTAGATTTTCCTCAGGCATCAGCAGAAACAACCAGGTGGGTCGTGTGGAAGTGTTTGACACGAGATGGCAATGAAAAAGCAATGGAGTCTCGGTACAAATGATGACGATCAGAAGAACACTTTTCCTCAGACCCTCCTTTTGCCATTGAGTGGCAAATACCTAAAGAAATGTCAATGTTCAGAGGGCCATTGGTTTCTTGTTGGAGCATCATCATCATATTGGTGTTGTGAATGTTAGAGGGTGGAGGCTTGATGTTCTGGACACACATTGTACAGAGCACTGGCAGACAATGAAAGCACAAACAGCAGGATACCAGGACAGTTACTCCCAAGGCAAGGAAGATGAGGATCCTCCACCCCCACTGGGAAAGGAGGCCCCAGATCCAGCCTGTGAGGGAGCAGTTGCCTTCATCCAGATGAATTTCGGAAGAAAGGCGATGCAGACGTTGGATGGCATTGTACACTGTAGGTGCGTTATCTGGGAAGTGTTCATGATCAGCTGGTGATGATGCAACATTTAGATGAAGGTGTTATTGAAGAATTCTGGACGGCTGGGTAATTCCTGGGCTGGTAGCATGTTCTGCAGGAGTCGGTGTAGGAGTTGGTGAGGTAACAGGATGGTAGATTAGTAACAGCCAACCATAGATAGGCAGGATGAGGGAGACAAACAGTGTCACCGCGGTGACCATGAAGCATTTACTATGTCGGAGACTGACATCTTGTTTCTGGATTCGGGTGTTTTGGACGGTGGCCATTGTGCTAAGGCACGGACCTCTAGTGGCTGTCTGTGATTGGTGGTTGCTTCACTGGGTGCAGGTGCCAAGAGCCCTAGGGGCGTACCTTAGTCTGACACACCAGTACCGGACTATTATTGTCTCTGAGTCTCCTCGCCCTTCTCTCACCCACTGATCATAGGGTAGAGGCAGAGGCACTCATCTACAGTATGTTGCGTGGATCCAGTTCTTCCGACCTTCAACTTTCACGGCAGTGTGGGTGGCCAGTAACACCTGATGGGGCTGTGTCCAGCGGGGCTCGAGGCTCTTAGTACGTTGAAAGGTGGGACTCAGAACCCCAGTCGCCAGGTTGGATAACATTTCCTGGGCCCTCGCATTTATCAGGGATGGCCTCATGCACCTAGTGGTAAAGAGTACGAAAGGTGTTAGTCAAACTGTACAGATAATCAGTCAACACAGGGTATTCAACATCAGACAGTTTCTGGGGCCGTGGAACACCCCACACATTGGCAGGCCTCCCGAACACAATCCCATGGGGAGATAGACCTATCCTGGTATGGGCCATTGTCCTGACAGACAGCAGAGCCAGGGGCAGATTATCAACCCAAGTGACACCTGTTTCGGCTACAATCTTGGCCATTTTAGACTTTAGGATGCCATTGCACACCTCCACTAGACCTGCTGACTGGGGGTGGTTAGCTGCTGAAATTTTAGTTTCATACCCAGTGCTGAACAGACCTACTCTGTTATTTGAGCTGTAAAGTGTATCCCGTTATCACTCCAGACCAGCGGGGCAAACCAAATCGTGGGAAGTATTCTTTCTATAGTATTTTAGCAGTAGTGATAGCGATTCCGTCTTTGACAGGGTGGGCCTCCACCCATCGGCTGAAAGTACAGACCACTGAAGAACCGGTTAAACCCACTTAGTGGGTCTCGGCGGCGGGGGAACCGCCCAAGTCTTCCATAGCTTCCATACTTAGTAAAAGGAGACACAGTAGCCTTCATCTGCAGGAGGAACCCAAATTTATTCAATAACCCGGGCTATGGAACAGAGTCCCAAGCTAGTCAGAGACAAGACAGAGAAGGCTGCTGCTTCACTCTGCAGCTTACAAGCCTTTTATACATTTTTACTCCAGTCTTTTGGTTCCTAGTCCATTGTTCAATCAGAGCAGTGTTTGCAGTTGATAAGCAGATCCAGACGATGTTTGTAGTTGGTGACCTGGTCAAGGCTTGGTACTCAAATCATTGTTCAGCTTGATCAAAGCATGGTCTTTCAGGTCATTGTTTAATCACCCTGATCAACGCCCAGCAGTCAGACCATTGTCCAAATAACCTGATCATGGTGTCAAAGATGTTTACCAGGCTGGGAGCAGGAGATGGAAAACAAATCATTTACACAGGGCGTGAGTGTCACATGGCTTTCTGTTGAACTGCAGAAAACAGGGGGTTTGGGTGTGCGACAGATCCTGGGCAGAGATGGCTGGCTGAAAGATGGTTGTTGTCGTGTTAGTTAGATTTTCCTCAGGCATCAGCAGAAACAACCAGGTGGGTCGTGTGGAAGTGTTTGACACGAGATGGCAATGAAAAAGCAATGGAGTCTCGGTACAAATGATGACGATCAGAAGAACACTTTTCCTCAGACCCTCCTTTTGCCATTGAGTGGCAAATACCTAAAGAAATGTCAATGTTCAGAGGGCCATTGGTTTCTTGTTGGAGCATCATCATCATATTGGTGTTGTGAATGTTAGAGGGTGGAGGCTTGATGTTCTGGACACACATTTACCAGAGCACTGGCAGACAATGAAAGCACAAACAGCAGGATACCAGGACAGTTACTCCCAAGGCAAGGAAGATGAGGATCCTCCACCCCCACTGGGAAAGGAGGCCCCAGATCCAGCCTGTGAGGGAGCAGTTGCCTTCATCCAGATGAATTTCGGAAGAAAGGCGATGCAGACGTTGGATGGCATTGTACACTGTAGGTGCGTTATCTGGGAAGTGTTCATGATCAGCTGGTGATGATGCAACATTTAGATGAAGGTGTTATTGAAGAATTCTGCACGGCTGGGTAATTCCTGGGCTGGTAGCATGTTCTGCAGGAGTCGGTGTAGGAGTTGGTGAGGTAACAGGATGGTAGATTAGTAACAGCCAACCATAGATAGGCAGGATGAGGGAGACAAACAGTGTCACCGCGGTGACCATGAAGCATTTACTATGTCGGAGACTGACATCTTGTTTCTGGATTCGGGTGTTTTGGACGGTGGCCATTGTGCTAAGGCACGGACCTCTAGTGGCTGTCTGTGATTGGTGGTTGCTTCACTGGGTGCAGGTGCCAAGAGCCCTAGGGGCGTACCTTAGTCTGACACACCAGTACCGGACTATTATTGTCTCTGAGTCTCCTCGCCCTTCTCTCACCCACTGATCATAGGGTAGAGGCAGAGGCACTCATCTACAGTATGTTGCGTGGATCCAGTTCTTCCGACCTTCAACTTTCACGGCAGTGTGGGTGGCCAGTAACACCTGATGGGGCTGTGTCCAGCGGGGCTCGAGGCTCTTAGTACGTTGAAAGGTGGGACTCAGAACCCCAGTCGCCAGGTTGGATAACATGTCCTGGGCCCTCGCATTTATCAGGGATGGCCTCATGCACCTAGTGGTAAAGAGTACGAAAGGTGTTAGTCAAACTGTACAGATAATCAGTCAACACAGGGTATTCAACATCAGACAGTTTCTGGGGCGGTGGAACACCCCACACATTGGCAGGCCTCCCGAACACAATCCCATGGGGAGATAGACCTATCCTGGTATGGTCCATTGTCCTGACAGACAGCAGAGCCAGGGGCAGATTATCAACCCAAGTGACACCTGTCTCGGCTACAATCTTGGCCATTTTAGACTTTAGGATGCCATTGCACACCTCCACTAGACCTGCTGACTGGGGGTGGTTAGCTGCTGAAATTTTAGTTTCATACCCAGTGCTGAACAGACCTACTCTGTTATTTGAGCTGTAAAGTGTGTCCCGTTATCACTCCAGACCAGCGGGGCAAACCAAATCGTGGGAAGTATTCTTTCTATAGTATTTTAGCAGTAGTGATAGCGATTCCGTCTTTGACAGGGTGGGCCTCCACCCATCGGCTGAAAGTACAGACCACTGAAGAACCGGTTAAACCCACTTAGTGGGTCTCGGCGGCGGGGGAACCGCCCAAGTCTTCCATAGCTTCCATACTTAGTAAAAGGAGACACAGTAGCCTTCATCTGCAGGAGGAACCCAAATTTATTCAATAACCCGGGCTATGGAACAGAGTCCCAAGCTAGTCAGAGACAAGACAGAGAAGGCTGCTGCTTCACTCTGCAGCTTACAAGCCTTTTATACATTTTTACTCCAGTCTTTTGGTTCCTAGTCCATTGTTCAATCAGAGCAGTGTTTGCAGTTGATAAGCAGATCCAGACGATGTTTGTAGTTGGTGACCTGGTCAAGGCTTGGTACTCAAATCATTGTTCAGCTTGATCAAAGCATGGTCTTTCAGGTCATTGTTTAATCACCCTGATCAACGCCCAGCAGTCAGACCATTGTCCAAATAACCTGATCATGGTGTCAAAGATGTTTACCAGGCTGGGAGCAGGAGATGGAAAACAAATCATTTACACAGGGCGTGAGTGTCACATGGCTTTCTGTTGAACTGCAGAAAACAGGGGGTTTGGGTGTGCGACAGATCCTGGGCAGAGATGGCTGGCTGAAAGATGGTTGTTGTCGTGTTAGTTAGATTTTCCTCAGGCATCAGCAGAAACAACCAGGTGGGTCGTGTGGAAGTGTTTGACACGAGATGGCAATGAAAAAGCAATGGAGTCTCGGTACAAATGATGACGATCAGAAGAACACTTTTCCTCAGACCCTCCTTTTGCCATTGAGTGGCAAATACCTAAAGAAATGTCAATGTTCAGAGGGCCATTGGTTTCTTGTTGGAGCATCATCATCATATTGGTGTTGTGAATGTTAGAGGGTGGAGGCTTGATGTTCTGGACACACATTGTACAGAGCACTGGCAGACAATGAAAGCACAAACAGCAGGATACCAGGACAGTTACTCCCAAGGCAAGGAAGATGAGGATCCTCCACCCCCACTGGGAAAGGAGGCCCCAGATGCAGCCTGTGAGGGAGCAGTTGCCTTCATCCAGATGAATTTCGGAAGAAAGGCGATGCAGACGTTGGATGGCATTGTACACTGTAGGTGCGTTATCTGGGAAGTGTTCATGATCAGCTGGTGATGATGCAACATTTAGACGAAGGTGTTATTGAAGAATTCTGGACGGCTGGGTAATTCCTGGGCTGGTAGCATGTTCTGCAGGAGTCGGTGTAGGAGTTGGTGAGGTAACAGGATGGTAGATTAGTAACAGCCAACCATAGATAGGCAGGATGAGGGAGACAAACAGTGTCACCGCGGTGACCATGAAGCATTTACTATGTCGGAGACTGACATCTTGTTTCTGGATTCGGGTGTTTTGGACGGTGGCCATTGTGCTAAGGCACGGACCTCTAGTGGCTGTCTGTGATTGGTGGTTGCTTCACTGGGTGCAGGTGCCAAGAGCCCTAGGGGCGTACCTTAGTCTGACACACCAGTACCGGACTATTATTGTCTCTGAGTCTCCTCGCCCTTCTCTCACCCACTGATCATAGGGTAGAGGCAGAGGCACTCATCTACAGTATGTTGCGTGGATCCAGTTCTTCCGACCTTCAACTTTCACGGCAGTGTGGGTGGCCAGTAACACCTGATGGGGCTGTGTCCAGCGGGGCTCGAGCTCTTAGTACGTTGAAAGTTGGGACTCAGAACCCCAGTCGCCAGGTTGGATAACGTGTCCTGGGCACTCGCTTTTATCAGGGATGGCTTCATGCACCTAGTGGTAAAGAGTACGAAAGGTGTTAGTCAAACTGTACAGATAATCAGTCAAAACAGGGTATTCAACATCAGACAGTTTCTGGGGCTGTGGAACACCCCACACATTGGCAGGCCTCCCGAACACAATCCCATGGAGAGATAGACCTATCCTGGTATGGGCCATTGTCCTGACAGACAGCAGAGCCAGGGGCAGATTATCAAATCATTGTTCAGCTTGATCAAAGCATGGTCTTTCAGGTCATTGTTTAATCACCCTGATCAACGCCCAGCAGTCAGATCATTGTCCAAATAACCTGATCATGGTGTCAAGGATGTTTACCAGGCTGGGAGCAGGAGATGGAAAACAAATCATTTACACAGGGCGTGAGTGTCGCATGGCTTTCTGTTGAACTGCAGAAAACAGGGGGATTGGGTGTGCGACAGATCCTGGGCAGAGATGGCTGGCTGAAAGATGGTTGTTGTCGTGTTAGTTAGATTTTCCTCAGGCATCAGCAGAAACAACCAGGTGGGTCGTGTGGAAGTGTTTGACACGAGATGGCAATGAAAAAGCAATGGAGTCTCTTTACAAATGATGACGATCAGAAGAACACTTTTCCTCAGACCCTCCTTTTGCCATTGAGTGGCAAATACCTAAAGAAATGTCAATGTTCAGAGGGCCATTGGTTTCTTGTTGGAGCATCATCATCATATTGGTGTTGTGAATGTTAGAGGGTGGAGGCTTGATGTTCTGGACACACATTGTACAGAGCACTGGCAGACAATGAAAGCACAAACAGCAGGATACCAGGACAGTTACTCCCAAGGCAAGGAAGATGAGGATCCTCCACCCCCACTGGGAAAGGAGGCCCCAGATCCAGCCTGTGAGGGAGCAGTTGCCTTCATCCAGATGAATTTCGGAAGAAAGGCGATGCAGACGTTGGATGGCATTGTACACTGTAGGTGCGTTATCTGGGAAGTGTTCATGATCAGCTGGTGATGATGCAACATTTAGATGAAGGTGTTATTGAAGAATTCTGGACGGCTGGGTAATTCCTGGGCTGGTAGCATGTTCTGCAGGAGTCGGTGTAGGAGTTGGTGAGGTAACAGGATGGTAGATTAGTAACAGCCAACCATAGATAGGCAGGATGAGGGAGACAAACAGTGTCACCGCGGTGACCATGAAGCATTTACTATGTCGGAGACTGACATCTTGTTTCTGGATTCGGGTGTTTTGGACGGTGGCCATTGTGCTAAGGCACGGACCTCTAGTGGCTGTCTGTGATTGGTGGTTGCTTCACTGGGTGCAGGTGCCAAGAGCCCTAGGGGCGTACCTTAGTCTGACACACCAGTACCGGACTATTATTGTCTCTGAGTCTCCTCGCCCTTCTCTCACCCACTGATCATAGGGTAGAGGCAGAGGCACTCATCTACAGTATGTTGCGTGGATCCAGTTCTTCCGACCTTCAACTTTCACGGCAGTGTGGGTGGCCAGTAACACCTGATGGGGCTGTGTCCAGCGGGGCTCCAGCTCTTAGTACGTTGAAAGTTGGGACTCAGAACCCCAGTCGCCAGGTTGGATAACGTGTCCTGGGCACTCGCTTTTATCAGGGATGGCTTCATGCACCTAGTGGTAAAGAGTACGAAAGGTGTTAGTCAAACTGTACAGATAATCAGTCAACACAGGGTATTCAACATCAGACAGTTTCTGGGGCCGTGGAACACCCCACACATTGGCAGGCCTCCCGAACACAATCCCATGGGGAGATAGACCTATCCTGGTATGGGCCATTGTCCTGACAGACAGCAGAGCCAGGGGCAGATTATCAACCCAAGTGACACCTGTCTCGGCTACAATCTTGGCCATTTTAGACTTTAGGATGCCATTGCACACCTCCACTAGACCTGCTGACTGGGGGTGGTTAGCTGCTGAAATTTTAGTTTCATACCCAGTGCTGAACAGACCTACTCTGTTATTTGAGCTGTAAAGTGTATCCCGTTATCACTCCAGACCAGCGGGGCAAACCAAATCGTGGGAAGTATTCTTTCTATAGTATTTTAGCAGTAGTGATAGCGATTCCGTCTTTGACAGGGTGGGCCTCCACCCATCGGCTGAAAGTACAGACCACTGAAGAACCGGTTAAACCCACTTAGTGGGTCTCGGCGGCGGGGGAACCGCCCAAGTCTTCCATAGCTTCCATACTTAGTAAAAGGAGACACAGTAGCCTTCATCTGCAGGAGGAACCCAAATTTATTCAATAACCCGGGCTATGGAACAGAGTCCCAAGCTAGTCAGAGACAAGACAGAGAAGGCTGCTGCTTCACTCTGCAGCTTACAAGCCTTTTATACATTTTTACTCCAGTCTTTTGGTTCCTAGTCCATTGTTCAATCAGAGCAGTGTTTGCAGTTGATAAGCAGATCCAGACGATGTTTGTAGTTGGTGACCTGGTCAAGGCTTGGTACTCAAATCATTGTTCAGCTTGATCAAAGCATGGTCTTTCAGGTCATTGTTTAATCACCCTGATCAACGCCCAGCAGTCAGACCATTGTCCAAATAACCTGATCATGGTGTCAAAGATGTTTACCAGGCTGGGAGCAGGAGATGGAAAACAAATCATTTACACAGGGCGTGAGTGTCACATGGCTTTCTGTTGAACTGCAGAAAACAGGGGGTTTGGGTGTGCGACAGATCCTGGGCAGAGATGGCTGGCTGAAAGATGGTTGTTGTCGTGTTAGTTAGATTTTCCTCAGGCATCAGCAGAAACAACCAGGTGGGTCGTGTGGAAGTGTTTGACACGAGATGGCAATGAAAAAGCAATGGAGTCTCGGTACAAATGATGACGATCAGAAGAACACTTTTCCTCAGACCCTCCTTTTGCCATTGAGTGGCAAATACCTAAAGAAATGTCAATGTTCAGAGGGCCATTGGTTTCTTGTTGGAGCATCATCATCATATTGGTGTTGTGAATGTTAGAGGGTGGAGGCTTGATGTTCTGGACACACATTGTACAGAGCACTGGCAGACAATGAAAGCACAAACAGCAGGATACCAGGACAGTTACTCCCAAGGCAAGGAAGATGAGGATCCTCCACCCCCACTGGGAAAGGAGGCCCCAGATCCAGCCTGTGAGGGAGCAGTTGCCTTCATCCAGATGAATTTCGGAAGAAAGGCGATGCAGACTTTGGATGGCATTGTACACTGTAGGTGCGTTATCTGGGAAGTGTTCATGATCAGCTGGTGATGATGCAACATTTAGATGAAGGTGTTATTGAAGAATTCTGCACGGCTGGGTAATTCCTGGGCTGGTAGCATGTTCTGCAGGAGTCGGTGTAGGAGTTGGTGAGGTAACAGGATGGTAGATTAGTAACAGCCAACCATAGATAGGCAGGATGAGGGAGACAAACAGTGTCACCGCGGTGACCATGAAGCATTTACTATGTCGGAGACTGACATCTTGTTTCTGGATTCGGGTGTTTTGGACGGTGGCCATTGTGCTAAGGCACGGACCTCTAGTGGCTGTCTGTGATTGGTGGTTGCTTCACTGGGTGCAGGTGCCAAGAGCCCTAGGGGCGTACCTTAGTCTGACACACCAGTACCGGACTATTATTGTCTCTGAGTCTCCTCGCCCTTCTCTCACCCACTGATCATAGGGTAGAGGCAGAGGCACTCATCTACAGTATGTTGCGTGGATCCAGTTCTTCCGACCTTCAACTTTCACGGCAGTGTGGGTGGCCAGTAACACCTGATGGGGCTGTGTCCAGCGGGGCTCGAGGCTCTTAGTACGTTGAAAGGTGGGACTCAGAACCCCAGTCGCCAGGTTGGATAACATGTCCTGGGCCCTCGCATTTATCAGGGATGGCCTCATGCACCTAGTGGTAAAGAGTACGAAAGGTGTTAGTCAAACTGTACAGATAATCAGTCAACACAGGGTATTCAACATCAGACAGTTTCTGGGGCCGTGGAACACCCCACACATTGGCAGGCCTCCCGAACACAATCCCATGGAGAGATAGACCTATCCTGGTATGGGCCATTGTCCTGACAGACAGCAGAGCCAGGGGCAGATTATCAAATCATTGTTCAGCTTGATCAAAGCATGGTCTTTCAGGTCATTGTTTAATCACCCTGATCAACGCCCAGCAGTCAGATCATTGTCCAAATAACCTGATCATGGTGTCAAGGATGTTTACCAGGCTGGGAGCAGGAGATGGAAAACAAATCATTTACACAGGGCGTGAGTGTCGCATGGCTTTCTGTTGAACTGCAGAAAACAGGGGGTTTGGGTGTGCGACAGATCCTGGGCAGAGATGGCTGGCTGAAAGATGGTTGTTGTCGTGTTAGTTAGATTTTCCTCAGGCATCAGCAGAAACAACCAGGTGGGTCGTGTGGAAGTGTTTGACACGAGATGGCAATGAAAAAGCAATGGAGTCTCGGTACAAATGATGACGATCAGAAGAACACTTTTCCTCAGACCCTCCTTTTGCCATTGAGTGGCAAATACCTAAAGAAATGTCAATGTTCAGAGGGCCATTGGTTTCTTGTTGGAGCATCATCATCATATTGGTGTTGTGAATGTTAGAGGGTGGAGGCTTGATGTTCTGGACACACATTGTACAGAGCACTGGCAGACAATGAAAGCACAAACAGCAGGATACCAGGACAGTTACTCCCAAGGCAAGGAAGATGAGGATCCTCCACCCCCACTGGGAAAGGAGGCCCCAGATCCAGCCTGTGAGGGAGCAGTTGCCTTCATCCAGATGAATTTCGGAAGAAAGGCGATGCAGACGTTGGATGGCATTGTACACTGTAGGTGCGTTATCTGGGAAGTGTTCATGATCAGCTGGTGATGATGCAACATTTAGATGAAGGTGTTATTGAAGAATTCTGGACGGCTGGGTAATTCCTGGGCTGGTAGCATGTTCTGCAGGAGTCGGTGTAGGAGTTGGTGAGGTAACAGGATGGTAGATTAGTAACAGCCAACCATAGATAGGCAGGATGAGGGAGACAAACAGTGTCACCGCGGTGACCATGAAGCATTTACTATGTCGGAGACTGACATCTTGTTTCTGGATTCGGGTGTTTTGGACGGTGGCCATTGTGCTAAGGCACGGACCTCTAGTGGCTGTCTGTGATTGGTGGTTGCTTCACTGGGTGCAGGTGCCAAGAGCCCTAGGGGCGTACCTTAGTCTGACACACCAGTACCGGACTATTATTGTCTCTGAGTCTCCTCGCCCTTCTCTCACCCACTGATCATAGGGTAGAGGCAGAGGCACTCATCTACAGTATGTTGCGTGGATCCAGTTCTTCCGACCTTCAACTTTCACGGCAGTGTGGGTGGCCAGTAACACCTGATGGGGCTGTGTCCAGCGGGGCTCGAGGCTCTTAGTACGTTGAAAGGTGGGACTCAGAACCCCAGTCGCCAGGTTGGATAACATTTCCTGGGCCCTCGCATTTATCAGGGATGGCCTCATGCACCTAGTGGTAAAGAGTACGAAAGGTGTTAGTCAAACTGTACAGATAATCAGTCAACACAGGGTATTCAACATCAGACAGTTTCTGGGGCCGTGGAACACCCCACACATTGGCAGGCCTCCCGAACACAATCCCATGGGGAGATAGACCTATCCTGGTATGGGCCATTGTCCTGACAGACAGCAGAGCCAGGGGCAGATTATCAACCCAAGTGACACCTGTTTCGGCTACAATCTTGGCCATTTTAGACTTTAGGATGCCATTGCACACCTCCACTAGACCTGCTGACTGGGGGTGGTTAGCTGCTGAAATTTTAGTTTCATACCCAGTGCTGAACAGACCTACTCTGTTATTTGAGCTGTAAAGTGTATCCCGTTATCACTCCAGACCAGCGGGGCAAACCAAATCGTGGGAAGTATTCTTTCTATAGTATTTTAGCAGTAGTGATAGCGATTCCGTCTTTGACAGGGTGGGCCTCCACCCATCGGCTGAAAGTACAGACCACTGAAGAACCGGTTAAACCCACTTAGTGGGTCTCGGCGGCGGGGGAACCGCCCAAGTCTTCCATAGCTTCCATACTTAGTAAAAGGAGACACAGTAGCCTTCATCTGCAGGAGGAACCCAAATTTATTCAATAACCCGGGCTATGGAACAGAGTCCCAAGCTAGTCAGAGACAAGACAGAGAAGGCTGCTGCTTCACTCTGCAGCTTACAAGCCTTTTATACATTTTTACTCCAGTCTTTTGGTTCCTAGTCCATTGTTCAATCAGAGCAGTGTTTGCAGTTGATAAGCAGATCCAGACGATGTTTGTAGTTGGTGACCTGGTCAAGGCTTGGTACTCAAATCATTGTTCAGCTTGATCAAAGCATGGTCTTTCAGGTCATTGTTTAATCACCCTGATCAACGCCCAGCAGTCAGACCATTGTCCAAATAACCTGATCATGGTGTCAAAGATGTTTACCAGGCTGGGAGCAGGAGATGGAAAACAAATCATTTACACAGGGCGTGAGTGTCACATGGCTTTCTGTTGAACTGCAGAAAACAGGGGGTTTGGGTGTGCGACAGATCCTGGGCAGAGATGGCTGGCTGAAAGATGGTTGTTGTCGTGTTAGTTAGATTTTCCTCAGGCATCAGCAGAAACAACCAGGTGGGTCGTGTGGAAGTGTTTGACACGAGATGGCAATGAAAAAGCAATGGAGTCTCGGTACAAATGATGACGATCAGAAGAACACTTTTCCTCAGACCCTCCTTTTGCCATTGAGTGGCAAATACCTAAAGAAATGTCAATGTTCAGAGGGCCATTGGTTTCTTGTTGGAGCATCATCATCATATTGGTGTTGTGAATGTTAGAGGGTGGAGGCTTGATGTTCTGGACACACATTGTACAGAGCACTGGCAGACAATGAAAGCACAAACAGCAGGATACCAGGACAGTTACTCCCAAGGCAAGGAAGATGAGGATCCTCCACCCCCACTGGGAAAGGAGGCCCCAGATCCAGCCTGTGAGGGAGCAGTTGCCTTCATCCAGATGAATTTCGGAAGAAAGGCGATGCAGACGTTGGATGGCATTGTACACTGTAGGTGCGTTATCTGGGAAGTGTTCATGATCAGCTGGTGATGATGCAACATTTAGATGAAGGTGTTATTGAAGAATTCTGCACGGCTGGGTAATTCCTGGGCTGGTAGCATGTTCTGCAGGAGTCGGTGTAGGAGTTGGTGAGGTAACAGGATGGTAGATTAGTAACAGCCAACCATAGATAGGCAGGATGAGGGAGACAAACAGTGTCACCGCGGTGACCATGAAGCATTTACTATGTCGGAGACTGACATCTTGTTTCTGGATTCGGGTGTTTTGGACGGTGGCCATTGTGCTAAGGCACGGACCTCTAGTGGCTGTCTGTGATTGGTGGTTGCTTCACTGGGTGCAGGTGCCAAGAGCCCTAGGGGCGTACCTTAGTCTGACACACCAGTACCGGACTATTATTGTCTCTGAGTCTCCTCGCCCTTCTCTCACCCACTGATCATAGGGTAGAGGCAGAGGCACTCATCTACAGTATGTTGCGTGGATCCAGTTCTTCCGACCTTCAACTTTCACGGCAGTGTGGGTGGCCAGTAACACCTGATGGGGCTGTGTCCAGCGGGGCTCGAGGCTCTTAGTACGTTGAAAGGTGGGACTCAGAACCCCAGTCGCCAGGTTGGATAACATGTCCTGGGCCCTCGCATTTATCAGGGATGGCCTCATGCACCTAGTGGTAAAGAGTACGAAAGGTGTTAGTCAAACTGTACAGATAATCAGTCAACACAGGGTATTCAACATCAGACAGTTTCTGGGGCGGTGGAACACCCCACACATTGGCAGGCCTCCCGAACACAATCCCATGGGGAGATAGACCTATCCTGGTATGGGCCATTGTCCTGACAGACAGCAGAGCCAGGGGCAGATTATCAACCCAAGTGACACCTGTCTCGGCTACAATCTTGGCCATTTTAGACTTTAGGATGCCATTGCACACCTCCACTAGACCTGCTGACTGGGGGTGGTTAGCTGCTGAAATTTTAGTTTCATACCCAGTGCTGAACAGACCTACTCTGTTATTTGAGCTGTAAAGTGTGTCCCGTTATCACTCCAGACCAGCGGGGCAAACCAAATCGTGGGAAGTATTCTTTCTATAGTATTTTAGCAGTAGTGATAGCGATTCCGTCTTTGACAGGGTGGGCCTCCACCCATCGGCTGAAAGTACAGACCACTGAAGAACCGGTTAAACCCACTTAGTGGGTCTCGGCGGCGGGGGAACCGCCCAAGTCTTCCATAGCTTCCATACTTAGTAAAAGGAGACACAGTAGCCTTCATCTGCAGGAGGAACCCAAATTTATTCAATAACCCGGGCTATGGAACAGAGTCCCAAGCTAGTCAGAGACAAGACAGAGAAGGCTGCTGCTTCACTCTGCAGCTTACAAGCCTTTTATACATTTTTACTCCAGTCTTTTGGTTCCTAGTCCATTGTTCAATCAGAGCAGTGTTTGCAGTTGATAAGCAGATCCAGACGATGTTTGTAGTTGGTGACCTGGTCAAGGCTTGGTACTCAAATCATTGTTCAGCTTGATCAAAGCATGGTCTTTCAGGTCATTGTTTAATCACCCTGATCAACGCCCAGCAGTCAGACCATTGTCCAAATAACCTGATCATGGTGTCAAAGATGTTTACCAGGCTGGGAGCAGGAGATGGAAAACAAATCATTTACACAGGGCGTGAGTGTCACATGGCTTTCTGTTGAACTGCAGAAAACAGGGGGTTTGGGTGTGCGACAGATCCTGGGCAGAGATGGCTGGCTGAAAGATGGTTGTTGTTGTGTTAGTTAGATTTTCCTCAGGCATCAGCAGAAACAACCAGGTGGGTCGTGTGGAAGTGTTTGACACGAGATGGCAATGAAAAAGCAATGGAGTCTCGGTACAAATGATGACGATCAGAAGAACACTTTTCCTCAGACCCTCCTTTTGCCATTGAGCGGCAAATACCTAAAGAAATGTCAATGTTCAGAGGGCCATTGGTTTCTTGTTGGAGCATCATCATCATATTGGTGTTGTGAATGTTAGAGGGTGGAGGCTTGATGTTCTGGACACACATTGTACAGAGCACTGGCAGACAATGAAAGCACAAACAGCAGGATACCAGGACAGTTACTCCCAAGGCAAGGAAGATGAGGATCCTCCACCCCCACTGGGAAAGGAGGCCCCAGATGCAGCCTGTGAGGGAGCAGTTGCCTTCATCCAGATGAATTTCGGAAGAAAGGCGATGCAGACGTTGGATGGCATTGTACACTGTAGGTGCGTTATCTGGGAAGTGTTCATGATCAGCTGGTGATGATGCAACATTTAGACGAAGGTGTTATTGAAGAATTCTGGACGGCTGGGTAATTCCTGGGCTGGTAGCATGTTCTGCAGGAGTCGGTGTAGGAGTTGGTGAGGTAACAGGATGGTAGATTAGTAACAGCCAACCATAGATAGGCAGGATGAGGGAGACAAACAGTGTCACCGCGGTGACCATGAAGCATTTACTATGTCGGAGACTGACATCTTGTTTCTGGATTCGGGTGTTTTGGACGGTGGCCATTGTGCTAAGGCACGGACCTCTAGTGGCTGTCTGTGATTGGTGGTTGCTTCACTGGGTGCAGGTGCCAAGAGCCCTAGGGGCGTACCTTAGTCTGACACACCAGTACCGGACTATTATTGTCTCTGAGTCTCCTCGCCCTTCTCTCACCCACTGATCATAGGGTAGAGGCAGAGGCACTCATCTACAGTATGTTGCGTGGATCCAGTTCTTCCGACCTTCAACTTTCACGGCAGTGTGGGTGGCCAGTAACACCTGATGGGGCTGTGTCCAGCGGGGCTCGAGCTCTTAGTACGTTGAAAGTTGGGACTCAGAACCCCAGTCGCCAGGTTGGATAACGTGTCCTGGGCACTCGCTTTTATCAGGGATGGCTTCATGCACCTAGTGGTAAAGAGTACGAAAGGTGTTAGTCAAACTGTACAGATAATCAGTCAAAACAGGGTATTCAACATCAGACAGTTTCTGGGGCTGTGGAACACCCCACACATTGGCAGGCCTCCCGAACACAATCCCATGGAGAGATAGACCTATCCTGGTATGGGCCATTGTCCTGACAGACAGCAGAGCCAGGGGCAGATTATCAAATCATTGTTCAGCTTGATCAAAGCATGGTCTTTCAGGTCATTGTTTAATCACCCTGATCAACGCCCAGCAGTCAGATCATTGTCCAAATAACCTGATCATGGTGTCAAGGATGTTTACCAGGCTGGGAGCAGGAGATGGAAAACAAATCATTTACACAGGGCGTGAGTGTCGCATGGCTTTCTGTTGAACTGCAGAAAACAGGGGGTTTGGGTGTGCGACAGATCCTGGGCAGAGATGGCTGGCTGAAAGATGGTTGTTGTCGTGTTAGTTAGATTTTCCTCAGGCATCAGCAGAAACAACCAGGTGGGTCGTGTGGAAGTGTTTGACACGAGATGGCAATGAAAAAGCAATGGAGTCTCGGTACAAATGATGACGATCAGAAGAACACTTTTCCTCAGACCCTCCTTTTGCCATTGAGTGGCAAATACCTAAAGAAATGTCAATGTTCAGAGGGCCATTGGTTTCTTGTTGGAGCATCATCATCATATTGGTGTTGTGAATGTTAGAGGGTGGAGGCTTGATGTTCTGGACACACATTGTACAGAGCACTGGCAGACAATGAAAGCACAAACAGCAGGATACCAGGACAGTTACTCCCAAGGCAAGGAAGATGAGGATCCTCCACCCCCACTGGGAAAGGAGGCCCCAGATCCAGCCTGTGAGGGAGCAGTTGCCTTCATCCAGATGAATTTCGGAAGAAAGGCGATGCAGACGTTGGATGGCATTGTACACTGTAGGTGCGTTATCTGGGAAGTGTTCATGATCAGCTGGTGATGATGCAACATTTAGATGAAGGTGTTATTGAAGAATTCTGGACGGCTGGGTAATTCCTGGGCTGGTAGCATGTTCTGCAGGAGTCGGTGTAGGAGTTGGTGAGGTAACAGGATGGTAGATTAGTAACAGCCAACCATAGATAGGCAGGATGAGGGAGACAAACAGTGTCACCGCGGTGACCATGAAGCATTTACTATGTCGGAGACTGACATCTTGTTTCTGGATTCGGGTGTTTTGGACGGTGGCCATTGTGCTAAGGCACGGACCTCTAGTGGCTGTCTGTGATTGGTGGTTGCTTCACTGGGTGCAGGTGCCAAGAGCCCTAGGGGCGTACCTTAGTCTGACACACCAGTACCGGACTATTATTGTCTCTGAGTCTCCTCGCCCTTCTCTCACCCACTGATCATAGGGTAGAGGCAGAGGCACTCATCTACAGTATGTTGCGTGGATCCAGTTCTTCCGACCTTCAACTTTCACGGCAGTGTGGGTGGCCAGTAACACCTGATGGGGCTGTGTCCAGCGGGGCTCGAGCTCTTAGTACGTTGAAAGTTGGGACTCAGAACCCCAGTCGCCAGGTTGGATAACGTGTCCTGGGCACTCGCTTTTATCAGGGATGGCTTCATGCACCTAGTGGTAAAGAGTACGAAAGGTGTTAGTCAAACTGTACAGATAATCAGTCAACACAGGGTATTCAACATCAGACAGTTTCTGGGGCCGTGGAACACCCCACACATTGGCAGGCCTCCCGAACACAATCCCATGGGGAGATAGACCTATCCTGGTATGGGCCATTGTCCTGACAGACAGCAGAGCCAGGGGCAGATTATCAACCCAAGTGACACCTGTCTCGGCTACAATCTTGGCCATTTTAGACTTTAGGATGCCATTGCACACCTCCACTAGACCTGCTGACTGGGGGTGGTTAGCTGCTGAAATTTTAGTTTCATACCCAGTGCTGAACAGACCTACTCTGTTATTTGAGCTGTAAAGTGTATCCCGTTATCACTCCAGACCAGCGGGGCAAACCAAATCGTGGGAAGTATTCTTTCTATAGTATTTTAGCAGTAGTGATAGCGATTCCGTCTTTGACAGGGTGGGCCTCCACCCATCGGCTGAAAGTACAGACCACTGAAGAACCGGTTAAACCCACTTAGTGGGTCTCGGCGGCGGGGGAACCGCCCAAGTCTTCCATAGCTTCCATACTTAGTAAAAGGAGACACAGTAGCCTTCATCTGCAGGAGGAACCCAAATTTATTCAATAACCCGGGCTATGGAACAGAGTCCCAAGCTAGTCAGAGACAAGACAGAGAAGGCTGCTGCTTCACTCTGCAGCTTACAAGCCTTTTATACATTTTTACTCCAGTCTTTTGGTTCCTAGTCCATTGTTCAATCAGAGCAGTGTTTGCAGTTGATAAGCAGATCCAGACGATGTTTGTAGTTGGTGACCTGGTCAAGGCTTGGTACTCAAATCATTGTTCAGCTTGATCAAAGCATGGTCTTTCAGGTCATTGTTTAATCACCCTGATCAACGCCCAGCAGTCAGACCATTGTCCAAATAACCTGATCATGGTGTCAAAGATGTTTACCAGGCTGGGAGCAGGAGATGGAAAACAAATCATTTACACAGGGCGTGAGTGTCACATGGCTTTCTGTTGAACTGCAGAAAACAGGGGGTTTGGGTGTGCGACAGATCCTGGGCAGAGATGGCTGGCTGAAAGATGGTTGTTGTCGTGTTAGTTAGATTTTCCTCAGGCATCAGCAGAAACAACCAGGTGGGTCGTGTGGAAGTGTTTGACACGAGATGGCAATGAAAAAGCAATGGAGTCTCGGTACAAATGATGACGATCAGAAGAACACTTTTCCTCAGACCCTCCTTTTGCCATTGAGTGGCAAATACCTAAAGAAATGTCAATGTTCAGAGGGCCATTGGTTTCTTGTTGGAGCATCATCATCATATTGGTGTTGTGAATGTTAGAGGGTGGAGGCTTGATGTTCTGGACACACATTGTACAGAGCACTGGCAGACAATGAAAGCACAAACAGCAGGATACCAGGACAGTTACTCCCAAGGCAAGGAAGATGAGGATCCTCCACCCCCACTGGGAAAGGAGGCCCCAGATCCAGCCTGTGAGGGAGCAGTTGCCTTCATCCAGATGAATTTCGGAAGAAAGGCGATGCAGACTTTGGATGGCATTGTACACTGTAGGTGCGTTATCTGGGAAGTGTTCATGATCAGCTGGTGATGATGCAACATTTAGATGAAGGTGTTATTGAAGAATTCTGCACGGCTGGGTAATTCCTGGGCTGGTAGCATGTTCTGCAGGAGTCGGTGTAGGAGTTGGTGAGGTAACAGGATGGTAGATTAGTAACAGCCAACCATAGATAGGCAGGATGAGGGAGACAAACAGTGTCACCGCGGTGACCATGAAGCATTTACTATGTCGGAGACTGACATCTTGTTTCTGGATTCGGGTGTTTTGGACGGTGGCCATTGTGCTAAGGCACGGACCTCTAGTGGCTGTCTGTGATTGGTGGTTGCTTCACTGGGTGCAGGTGCCAAGAGCCCTAGGGGCGTACCTTAGTCTGACACACCAGTACCGGACTATTATTGTCTCTGAGTCTCCTCGCCCTTCTCTCACCCACTGATCATAGGGTAGAGGCAGAGGCACTCATCTACAGTATGTTGCGTGGATCCAGTTCTTCCGACCTTCAACTTTCACGGCAGTGTGGGTGGCCAGTAACACCTGATGGGGCTGTGTCCAGCGGGGCTCGAGGCTCTTAGTACGTTGAAAGGTGGGACTCAGAACCCCAGTCGCCAGGTTGGATAACATGTCCTGGGCCCTCGCATTTATCAGGGATGGCCTCATGCACCTAGTGGTAAAGAGTACGAAAGGTGTTAGTCAAACTGTACAGATAATCAGTCAACACAGGGTATTCAACATCAGACAGTTTCTGGGGCCGTGGAACACCCCACACATTGGCAGGCCTCCCGAACACAATCCCATGGGGAGATAGACCTATCCTGGTATGGGCCATTGTCCTGACAGACAGCAGAGCCAGGGGCAGATTATCAACCCAAGTGACACCTGTCTCGGCTACAATCTTGGCCATTTTAGACTTTAGGATGCCATTGCACACCTCCACTAGACCTGCTGACTGGGGGTGGTTAGCTGCTGAAATTTTAGTTTCATACCCAGTGCTGAACAGACCTACTCTGTTATTTGAGCTGTAAAGTGTGTCCCGTTATCACTCCAGACCAGCGGGGCAAACCAAATCGTGGGAAGTATTCTTTCTATAGTATTTTAGCAGTAGTGATAGCGATTCCGTCTTTGACAGGGTGGGCCTCCACCCATCGGCTGAAAGTACAGACCACTGAAGAACCGGTTAAACCCACTTAGTGGGTCTCGGCGGCGGGGGAACCGCCCAAGTCTTCCATAGCTTCCATACTTAGTAAAAGGAGACACAGTAGCCTTCATCTGCAGGAGGAACCCAAATTTATTCAATAACCCGGGCTATGGAACAGAGTCCCAAGCTAGTCAGAGACAAGACAGAGAAGGCTGCTGCTTCACTCTGCAGCTTACAAGCCTTTTATACATTTTTACTCCAGTCTTTTGGTTCCTAGTCCATTGTTCAATCAGAGCAGTGTTTGCAGTTGATAAGCAGATCCAGACGATGTTTGTAGTTGGTGACCTGGTCAAGGCTTGGTACTCAAATCATTGTTCAGCTTGATCAAAGCATGGTCTTTCAGGTCATTGTTTAATCACCCTGATCAACGCCCAGCAGTCAGACCATTGTCCAAATAACCTGATCATGGTGTCAAAGATGTTTACCAGGCTGGGAGCAGGAGATGGAAAACAAATCATTTACACAGGGCGTGAGTGTCACATGGCTTTCTGTTGAACTGCAGAAAACAGGGGGTTTGGGTGTGCGACAGATCCTGGGCAGAGATGGCTGGCTGAAAGATGGTTGTTGTCGTGTTAGTTAGATTTTCCTCAGGCATCAGCAGAAACAACCAGGTGGGTCGTGTGGAAGTGTTTGACACGAGATGGCAATGAAAAAGCAATGGAGTCTCGGTACAAATGATGACGATCAGAAGAACACTTTTCCTCAGACCCTCCTTTTGCCATTGAGTGGCAAATACCTAAAGAAATGTCAATGTTCAGAGGGCCATTGGTTTCTTGTTGGAGCATCATCATCATATTGGTGTTGTGAATGTTAGAGGGTGGAGGCTTGATGTTCTGGACACACATTGTACAGAGCACTGGCAGACAATGAAAGCACAAACAGCAGGATACCAGGACAGTTACTCCCAAGGCAAGGAAGATGAGGATCCTCCACCCCCACTGGGAAAGGAGGCCCCAGATGCAGCCTGTGAGGGAGCAGTTGCCTTCATCCAGATGAATTTCGGAAGAAAGGCGATGCAGACGTTGGATGGCATTGTACACTGTAGGTGCGTTATCTGGGAAGTGTTCATGATCAGCTGGTGATGATGCAACATTTAGACGAAGGTGTTATTGAAGAATTCTGGACGGCTGGGTAATTCCTGGGCTGGTAGCATGTTCTGCAGGAGTCGGTGTAGGAGTTGGTGAGGTAACAGGATGGTAGATTAGTAACAGCCAACCATAGATAGGCAGGATGAGGGAGACAAACAGTGTCACCGCGGTGACCATGAAGCATTTACTATGTCGGAGACTGACATCTTGTTTCTGGATTCGGGTGTTTTGGACGGTGGCCATTGTGCTAAGGCACGGACCTCTAGTGGCTGTCTGTGATTGGTGGTTGCTTCACTGGGTGCAGGTGCCAAGAGCCCTAGGGGCGTACCTTAGTCTGACACACCAGTACCGGACTATTATTGTCTCTGAGTCTCCTCGCCCTTCTCTCACCCACTGATCATAGGGTAGAGGCAGAGGCACTCATCTACAGTATGTTGCGTGGATCCAGTTCTTCCGACCTTCAACTTTCACGGCAGTGTGGGTGGCCAGTAACACCTGATGGGGCTGTGTCCAGCGGGGCTCGAGCTCTTAGTACGTTGAAAGTTGGGACTCAGAACCCCAGTCGCCAGGTTGGATAACGTGTCCTGGGCACTCGCTTTTATCAGGGATGGCTTCATGCACCTAGTGGTAAAGAGTACGAAAGGTGTTAGTCAAACTGTACAGATAATCAGTCAAAACAGGGTATTCAACATCAGACAGTTTCTGGGGCTGTGGAACACCCCACACATTGGCAGGCCTCCCGAACACAATCCCATGGAGAGATAGACCTATCCTGGTATGGGCCATTGTCCTGACAGACAGCAGAGCCAGGGGCAGATTATCAAATCATTGTTCAGCTTGATCAAAGCATGGTCTTTCAGGTCATTGTTTAATCACCCTGATCAACGCCCAGCAGTCAGATCATTGTCCAAATAACCTGATCATGGTGTCAAGGATGTTTACCAGGCTGGGAGCAGGAGATGGAAAACAAATCATTTACACAGGGCGTGAGTGTCGCATGGCTTTCTGTTGAACTGCAGAAAACAGGGGGTTTGGGTGTGCGACAGATCCTGGGCAGAGATGGCTGGCTGAAAGATGGTTGTTGTCGTGTTAGTTAGATTTTCCTCAGGCATCAGCAGAAACAACCAGGTGGGTCGTGTGGAAGTGTTTGACACGAGATGGCAATGAAAAAGCAATGGAGTCTCGGTACAAATGATGACGATCAGAAGAACACTTTTCCTCAGACCCTCCTTTTGCCATTGAGTGGCAAATACCTAAAGAAATGTCAATGTTCAGAGGGCCATTGGTTTCTTGTTGGAGCATCATCATCATATTGGTGTTGTGAATGTTAGAGGGTGGAGGCTTGATGTTCTGGACACACATTGTACAGAGCACTGGCAGACAATGAAAGCACAAACAGCAGGATACCAGGACAGTTACTCCCAAGGCAAGGAAGATGAGGATCCTCCACCCCCACTGGGAAAGGAGGCCCCAGATACAGCCTGTGAGGGAGCAGTTGCCTTCATCCAGATGAATTTCGGAAGAAAGGCGATGCAGACGTTGGATGGCATTGTACACTGTAGGTGCGTTATCTGGGAAGTGTTCATGATCAGCTGGTGATGATGCAACATTTAGATGAAGGTGTTATTGAAGAATTCTGGACGGCTGGGTAATTCCTGGGCTGGTAGCATGTTCTGCAGGAGTCGGTGTAGGAGTTGGTGAGGTAACAGGATGGTAGATTAGTAACAGCCAACCATAGATAGGCAGGATGAGGGAGACAAACAGTGTCACCGCGGTGACCATGAAGCATTTACTATGTCGGAGACTGACATCTTGTTTCTGGATTCGGGTGTTTTGGACGGTGGCCATTGTGCTAAGGCACGGACCTCTAGTGGCTGTCTGTGATTGGTGGTTGCTTCACTGGGTGCAGGTGCCAAGAGCCCTAGGGGCGTACCTTAGTCTGACACACCAGTACCGGACTATTATTGTCTCTGAGTCTCCTCGCCCTTCTCTCACCCACTGATCATAGGGTAGAGGCAGAGGCACTCATCTACAGTATGTTGCGTGGATCCAGTTCTTCCGACCTTCAACTTTCACGGCAGTGTGGGTGGCCAGTAACACCTGATGGGGCTGTGTCCAGCGGGGCTCGAGCTCTTAGTACGTTGAAAGTTGGGACTCAGAACCCCAGTCGCCAGGTTGGATAACGTGTCCTGGGCACTCGCTTTTATCAGGGATGGCTTCATGCACCTAGTGGTAAAGAGTACGAAAGGTGTTAGTCAAACTGTACAGATAATCAGTCAACACAGGGTATTCAACATCAGACAGTTTCTGGGGCCGTGGAACACCCCACACATTGGCAGGCCTCCCGAACACAATCCCATGGGGAGATAGACCTATCCTGGTATGGGCCATTGTCCTGACAGACAGCAGAGCCAGGGGCAGATTATCAACCCAAGTGACACCTGTCTCGGCTACAATCTTGGCCATTTTAGACTTTAGGATGCCATTGCACACCTCCACTAGACCTGCTGACTGGGGGTGGTTAGCTGCTGAAATTTTAGTTTCATACCCAGTGCTGAACAGACCTACTCTGTTATTTGAGCTGTAAAGTGTATCCCGTTATCACTCCAGACCAGCGGGGCAAACCAAATCGTGGGAAGTATTCTTTCTATAGTATTTTAGCAGTAGTGATAGCGATTCCGTCTTTGACAGGGTGGGCCTCCACCCATCGGCTGAAAGTACAGACCACTGAAGAACCGGTTAAACCCACTTAGTGGGTCTCGGCGGCGGGGGAACCGCCCAAGTCTTCCATAGCTTCCATACTTAGTAAAAGGAGACACAGTAGCCTTCATCTGCAGGAGGAACCCAAATTTATTCAATAACCCGGGCTATGGAACAGAGTCCCAAGCTAGTCAGAGACAAGACAGAGAAGGCTGCTGCTTCACTCTGCAGCTTACAAGCCTTTTATACATTTTTACTCCAGTCTTTTGGTTCCTAGTCCATTGTTCAATCAGAGCAGTGTTTGCAGTTGATAAGCAGATCCAGACGATGTTTGTAGTTGGTGACCTGGTCAAGGCTTGGTACTCAAATCATTGTTCAGCTTGATCAAAGCATGGTCTTTCAGGTCATTGTTTAATCACCCTGATCAACGCCCAGCAGTCAGACCATTGTCCAAATAACCTGATCATGGTGTCAAAGATGTTTACCAGGCTGGGAGCAGGAGATGGAAAACAAATCATTTACACAGGGCGTGAGTGTCACATGGCTTTCTGTTGAACTGCAGAAAACAGGGGGTTTGGGTGTGCGACAGATCCTGGGCAGAGATGGCTGGCTGAAAGATGGTTGTTGTCGTGTTAGTTAGATTTTCCTCAGGCATCAGCAGAAACAACCAGGTGGGTCGTGTGGAAGTGTTTGACACGAGATGGCAATGAAAAAGCAATGGAGTCTCGGTACAAATGATGACGATCAGAAGAACACTTTTCCTCAGACCCTCCTTTTGCCATTGAGTGGCAAATACCTAAAGAAATGTCAATGTTCAGAGGGCCATTGGTTTCTTGTTGGAGCATCATCATCATATTGGTGTTGTGAATGTTAGAGGGTGGAGGCTTGATGTTCTGGACACACATTGTACAGAGCACTGGCAGACAATGAAAGCACAAACAGCAGGATACCAGGACAGTTACTCCCAAGGCAAGGAAGATGAGGATCCTCCACCCCCACTGGGAAAGGAGGCCCCAGATCCAGCCTGTGAGGGAGCAGTTGCCTTCATCCAGATGAATTTCGGAAGAAAGGCGATGCAGACTTTGGATGGCATTGTACACTGTAGGTGCGTTATCTGGGAAGTGTTCATGATCAGCTGGTGATGATGCAACATTTAGATGAAGGTGTTATTGAAGAATTCTGCACGGCTGGGTAATTCCTGGGCTGGTAGCATGTTCTGCAGGAGTCGGTGTAGGAGTTGGTGAGGTAACAGGATGGTAGATTAGTAACAGCCAACCATAGATAGGCAGGATGAGGGAGACAAACAGTGTCACCGCGGTGACCATGAAGCATTTACTATGTCGGAGACTGACATCTTGTTTCTGGATTCGGGTGTTTTGGACGGTGGCCATTGTGCTAAGGCACGGACCTCTAGTGGCTGTCTGTGATTGGTGGTTGCTTCACTGGGTGCAGGTGCCAAGAGCCCTAGGGGCGTACCTTAGTCTGACACACCAGTACCGGACTATTATTGTCTCTGAGTCTCCTCGCCCTTCTCTCACCCACTGATCATAGGGTAGAGGCAGAGGCACTCATCTACAGTATGTTGCGTGGATCCAGTTCTTCCGACCTTCAACTTTCACGGCAGTGTGGGTGGCCAGTAACACCTGATGGGGCTGTGTCCAGCGGGGCTCGAGGCTCTTAGTACGTTGAAAGGTGGGACTCAGAACCCCAGTCGCCAGGTTGGATAACATGTCCTGGGCCCTCGCATTTATCAGGGATGGCCTCATGCACCTAGTGGTAAAGAGTACGAAAGGTGTTAGTCAAACTGTACAGATAATCAGTCAACACAGGGTATTCAACATCAGACAGTTTCTGGGGCCGTGGAACACCCCACACATTGGCAGGCCTCCCGAACACAATCCCATGGGGAGATAGACCTATCCTGGTATGGGCCATTGTCCTGACAGACAGCAGAGCCAGGGGCAGATTATCAACCCAAGTGACACCTGTCTCGGCTACAATCTTGGCCATTTTAGACTTTAGGATGCCATTGCACACCTCCACTAGACCTGCTGACTGGGGGTGGTTAGCTGCTGAAATTTTAGTTTCATACCCAGTGCTGAACAGACCTACTCTGTTATTTGAGCTGTAAAGTGTGTCCCGTTATCACTCCAGACCAGCGGGGCAAACCAAATCGTGGGAAGTATTCTTTCTATAGTATTTTAGCAGTAGTGATAGCGATTCCGTCTTTGACAGGGTGGGCCTCCACCCATCGGCTGAAAGTACAGACCACTGAAGAACCGGTTAAACCCACTTAGTGGGTCTCGGCGGCGGGGGAACCGCCCAAGTCTTCCATAGCTTCCATACTTAGTAAAAGGAGACACAGTAGCCTTCATCTGCAGGAGGAACCCAAATTTATTCAATAACCCGGGCTATGGAACAGAGTCCCAAGCTAGTCAGAGACAAGACAGAGAAGGCTGCTGCTTCACTCTGCAGCTTACAAGCCTTTTATACATTTTTACTCCAGTCTTTTGGTTCCTAGTCCATTGTTCAATCAGAGCAGTGTTTGCAGTTGATAAGCAGATCCAGACGATGTTTGTAGTTGGTGACCTGGTCAAGGCTTGGTACTCAAATCATTGTTCAGCTTGATCAAAGCATGGTCTTTCAGGTCATTGTTTAATCACCCTGATCAACGCCCAGCAGTCAGACCATTGTCCAAATAACCTGATCATGGTGTCAAAGATGTTTACCAGGCTGGGAGCAGGAGATGAAAAACAAATCATTTACACAGGGCGTGAGTGTCACATGGCTTTCTGTTGAACTGCAGAAAACAGGGGGTTTGGGTGTGCGACAGATCCTGGGCAGAGATGGCTGGCTGAAAGATGGTTGTTGTCGTGTTAGTTAGATTTTCCTCAGGCATCAGCAGAAACAACCAGGTGGGTCGTGTGGAAGTGTTTGACACGAGATGGCAATGAAAAAGCAATGGAGTCTCGGTACAAATGATGACGATCAGAAGAACACTTTTCCTCAGACCCTCCTTTTGCCATTGAGTGGCAAATACCTAAAGAAATGTCAATGTTCAGAGGGCCATTGGTTTCTTGTTGGAGCATCATCATCATATTGGTGTTGTGAATGTTAGAGGGTGGAGGCTTGATGTTCTGGACACACATTGTACAGAGCACTGGCAGACAATGAAAGCACAAACAGCAGGATACCAGGACAGTTACTCCCAAGGCAAGGAAGATGAGGATCCTCCACCCCCACTGGGAAAGGAGGCCCAAGATGCAGCCTGTGAGGGAGCAGTTGCCTTCATCCAGATGAATTTCGGAAGAAAGGCGATGCAGACGTTGGATGGCATTGTACACTGTAGGTGCGTTATCTGGGAAGTGTTCATGATCAGCTGGTGATGATGCAACATTTAGATGAAGGTGTTATTGAAGAATTCTGGACGGCTGGGTAATTCCTGGGCTGGTAGCATGTTCTGCAGGAGTCGGTGTAGGAGTTGGTGAGGTAACAGGATGGTAGATTAGTAACAGCCAACCATAGATAGGCAGGATGAGGGAGACAAACAGTGTCACCGCGGTGACCATGAAGCATTTACTATGTCGGAGACTGACATCTTGTTTCTGGATTCGGGTGTTTTGGACGGTGGCCATTGTGCTAAGGCACGGACCTCTAGTGGCTGTCTGTGATTGGTGGTTGCTTCACTGGGTGCAGGTGCCAAGAGCCCTAGGGGCGTACCTTAGTCTGACACACCAGTACCGGACTATTATTGTCTTTGAGTCTCCTCGCCCTTCTCTCACCCACTGATCATAGGGTAGAGGCAGAGGCACTCATCTACAGTATGTTGCGTGGATCCAGTTCTTCCGACCTTCAACTTTCACGGCAGTGTGGGTGGCCAGTAACACCTGATGGGGCTGTGTCCAGCGGGGCTCGAGGCTCTTAGTACGTTGAAAGGTGGGACTCAGAACCCCAGTCGCCAGGTTGGATAACATGTCCTGGGCCCTCGCATTTATCAGGGATGGCCTCATGCACCTAGTGGTAAAGAGTACGAAAGGTGTTAGTCAAACTGTACAGATAATCAGTCAACACAGGGTATTCAACATCAGACAGTTTCTGGGGCCGTGGAACACCCCACACATTGGCAGGCCTCCCGAACACAATCCCATGGGGAGATAGACCTATCCTGGTATGGGCCATTGTCCTGACAGACAGCAGAGCCAGGGGCAGATTATCAACCCAAGTGACACCTGTCTCGGCTACAATCTTGGCCATTTTAGACTTTAGGATGCCATTGCACACCTCCACTAGACCTGCTGACTGGGGGTGGTTAGCTGCTGAAATTTTAGTTTCATACCCAGTGCTGAACAGACCTACTCTGTTATTTGAGCTGTAAAGTGTGTCCCGTTATCACTCCAGACCAGCGGGGCAAACCAAATCGTGGGAAGTATTCTTTCTATAGTATTTTAGCAGTAGTGATAGCGATTCCGTCTTTGACAGGGTGGGCCTCCACCCATCGGCTGAAAGTACAGACCACTGAAGAACCGGTTAAACCCACTTAGTGGGTCTCGGCGGCGGGGGAACCGCCCAAGTCTTCCATAGCTTCCATACTTAGTAAAAGGAGACACAGTAGCCTTCATCTGCAGGAGGAACCCAAATGTATTCAATAACCCGGGCTATAGAACAGAGTCCCAAGCTAGTCAGAGACAAGACAGAGAAGGCTGCTGCTTCACTCTGCAGCTTACAAGCCTTTTATACATTTTTACTCCAGTCTTTTGGTTCCTAGTCCATTGTTCAATCAGAGCAGTGTTTGCAGTTGATAAGCAGATCCAGACGATGTTTGTAGTTGGTGACCTGGTCAAGGCTTGGTACTCAAATCATTGTTCAGCTTGATCAAAGCATGGTCTTTCAGGTCATTGTTTAATCACCCTGATCAACGCCCAGCAGTCAGACCATTGTCCAAATAACCTGATCATGGTGTCAAAGATGTTTACCAGGCTGGGAGCAGGAGATGGAAAACAAATCATTTACACAGGGCGTGAGTGTCACATGGCTTTCTGTTGAACTGCAGAAAACAGGGGGTTTGGGTGTGCGACAGATCCTGGACAGAGATGGCTGGCTGAAAGATGGTTGTTGTCGTGTTAGTTAGATTTTCCTCAGGCATCAGCAGAAACAACCAGGTGGGTCGTGTGGAAGTGTTTGACACGAGATGGCAATGAAAAAGCAATGGAGTCTCGGTACAAATGATGACGATCAGAAGAACACTTTTCCTCAGACCCTCCTTTTGCCATTGAGTGGCAAATACCTAAAGAAATGTCAATGTTCAGAGGGCATTTAGTTTCTTGTTGGAGCATCATCATCATATTGGTGTTGTGAATGTTAGAGGGTGGAGGCTTGATGTTCTGGACACACATTGTACAGAGCACTGGCAGACAATGAAAGCACAAACAGCAGGATACCAGGACAGTTACTCCCAAGGCAAGGAAGATGAGGATCCTCCACCCCCACTGGGAAAGGAGGCCCCAGATCCAGCCTGTGAGGGAGCAGTTGCCTTCATCCAGATGAATTTCGGAAGAAAGGCGATGCAGACGTTGGATGGCATTGTACACTGTAGGTGCGTTATCTGGGAAGTGTTCATGATCAGCTGGTGATGATGCAACATTTAGATGAAGGTGTTATTGAAGAATTCTGCACGGCTAGGTAATTCCTGGGCTGGTAGCATGTTCTGCAGGAGTCAGTGTAGGAGTTGTGAGGTAACAGGATGGTAGATTAGTAACAGCCAACCATAGATAAGCAGGATGAGGGAGACAAACAGTGTCACCGCGGTGACCATGAAGCATTTACTATGTCGGTGACTGACATCTTGTTTCTGGATTCGGGTGTTTTGGACGGCGGCCATTGTGCTAAGGCACGGACCTCTAGTGCTGTCTGATTGGTGGTTGCTTCACTGGGCGCAGGTGCCAAGGGCCCTATGGCGTACCTTAGTCTGACAAACCAGTACTACTCTCAGCCATGGAAGATCACAGCCCTACAGCCTAAAGGCACTTGGCGAAGTCAAGGGCAAGCCTTCCCTCGGGCCACAAATTGTATCGGTCAGAAGTAGGGACAGTAGGGTCGGGAAATAATTGTTCTTGGTGTTGAGCAGAGTTAAGGGAGGATTCCACCCTTCCTTTCAGTATGCTGTCACTCTCTGCTTCTGTAGATGTAGAATGCAGTCTGGCATCGCTGAATGGGACAATCGTTGGGACTGTTTCTGTTTCTGCGTCTCCTTGTCCTTTCCTCAGCCACTAATCATAGGGGAGGGGCAGAGGCACACGCCTGCAGTGCGACGAATGCACCCAATCCTTCCGACCTTCTACTTTCACGGCGGTGCGGGTAGCCAGCAACACCTGACGGGGCTGTGTCCAGCGGGGCTCGAGGCTGTTAGTCCGTTGAAAGTTCCGGATCAGGACCCAGTCACCAGGTTGTATAACGTGTCCTGGGCCCTCACTTTTGTCAGGTATGGCCTCGTGCACCTGGTGATAAAGAGTACGAAAGGTATTAGTTAGACTGTACAGATAATCAGTTAATACAGGGTATTCAACATCAGACAGTTTCTTAGGCCGTGGGACACCCCATACATTGGCAGGCCTCCCAAACACAATTTCATGGGGGGATAGCCCTATTCTGGTGTGGGCTGTTGTTCTTGTGGACAGTAGGGCTAAGGGCAGAGCACCAACCCAAGTGACACCTGTCTTGGCTACTATTTTGGCCATTTTAGTTTTTCACTTTCTATTGGGCTTTACATTTAATCACATGAGGGTCAGAATTTTCCTTTGTGTCTCAGTAGGGAGTAGTGTAGCTGGATTTAGCAAGTGTAGCTGAGAAATAAGCACACGGGCGATATTTGTCTCCAGAAATATGAGTTAAGACCGCGCAAGCGCAGCCATGTGTCTCATGGACAAAAAGGTTTTTTTTTTGCCATAGTCGGGGGTGCCTAACACTGGAGCTGTGAGGTAACGTGGTTTTCGACTTCGCTTCGTATCTAGCCGCCATTTTGTATTTAACCGCCATTTTGTGTTGCCTCACTCAGGCAGCACGGCGGACGTGGTGAACGCGATGTTTTTGCTCTTTCAGCTGCTATGTGTCCTTCCCGTTAAAGAGTAACTTCTGCCTATGTTTATGAAACCGATGTCAGGGTCTCCCGAGTTTCGTAAATCCATGTCTAGACTGATTAATCCATGTCTTACTCCACTTTTTGGGTCCCACCATTCTTCTTGACTTTATCTTGTTTAACTGACCTTCGCTATTCTCTTTGTGTGTTCTCCTGTTACATAGACTGTCCTTTGAAGCATTCAACATGTTATACCACCTGCAAATTGAAATACGGGCACTAGTGTTGATTAACCTGAAGGGAGGAGAGCACACAGGGTCTGAAAGGAGGGTGTGTTTTAGACATTCGATAGCTTGTTTTCAAACTATTCCTATTTGTCAGTTTTGTATGTTTTGGGAGTTGGCATTGTAAACTTGTGTACTATAATAGTCTGTGCGCCACGGAATGAAGTGGCAGTCTCCTGATAACATACCCGCTGGTGTACTTATAGGACCACTGTGCTTAGCTGCAGCTAATAAATCTGCTTTTCTACGCATAACAGAGTGTCACGTGTCTCTGTCTGCCAAAGCAGGTGAACCCGGAGATCTTAGGCGTGCCCTGCGCCGCCTGGCCTGTAGGGTCAGGTTCTCCAATCGACGGCCCAACGTGAGGGCGACTTCAGCTGTAGTAGTTTTGCCCGAAGGTCGTGAGGAGCTTTGCAAGAAAATTCCGGAGGATTTCGCGAGCCACGTGAGCGACCCCTGTATGTCGAAGTGGACCTAAGGTCTTTTGAGGTGCGGCTACTCCTTCCCGACGGTTGCTGACGACTGCTGCCCTGACTGTCGCTCTGCTTTGGCACCTGGTGATGACTAGTATCGCGAGACGTTAGAAGGACATCTGTTGGCGTGAGAAAACATTTAGTATTCGTGGGTAGCGCCCACCTTTTTGTTTTTGGTTTTTGTTATTCGATTAGTGCACTAACCGAAGCCAAGGGGTAAGTACGTTTGTGCTGTGACTATATTGTCTAAAATCCCTTGACGTTTGTAAGTAGTCCAGTTTGTTGCGAAATGCCTGGATTTAGTAAGTTTAGGAAATTTTGTTGTTTCGGTTGTATTAGGGATTCCCGGCTAGAGGATTCTTGTCCGATTCCTCCGGTTGGAACTCCCACTTATGAGCTCTATTCAAAACATGGTTTAGGTCCTATTATTTTTAACGAAACATGGATTCGATACACTAAAAAAGATGGTGTTTTACGCTGGCCACAAAACGGTACCTTTGAGCCTGCTATATTAGATAATTTGGAAACAATTCTATTTAAGAGAAAAGCCCGGCCGGCAATGATTGACTCTTTCCGCCTCTGGAGTAAAGAATCCAAACAGAAAGAAATTAAGCAAATGAAGAAGGATAAGAAAGAGCAGAATATAATGATTTTACAGGCTGCCCAACAGTTTAAAAATGACGAAGCTGATCAGATGGTTGAGGTTTCGGAGAGACAGCATCGTATGGCAATAGACAGATGTTATCCTGTGTTACCTACTGCCTCAAAAAGTAAGGGTCCTGACAAAGATCCTTTTGTGTCCCATCTCTTGCCGTTACCTCCACCTTATGTGTTAGGCGCTAATGCACCCCCATTACAACCTGTTGTTAATCCAGCTGTTCTGATTCCTACAAAGTTGCCTCTTCCTGTGATTCCACCTCCACCCCCTTTGCCACCGACTCCTGTACCTCAAGCTCCTGTGCCTCAGCTTCCTTTACCTTCTGCTGCTACTGGTTCTTCTCCTGCTTTACAGAATACGTTGGTCTCCTGTTTTATTGTCAGATTCTCCGACAGCTCGACATCGTTTAGTTGAAACTGTTTCTGGTCTTTTGTCACCTTTTCTTGGATCTCTTTTCTTTTCTCCTGCTTCATCTCGAAGACAATCTCCTAGTCAGATCCCAGATTTGGAAGAACGGACTAAGTTAGAATCTCTTGCTCGTAATTGGATTACGAGTAGTTTACAGTGTAGTGTGCGTGACATTTTAGACACCTTTCTGCAATGGAATGCGCCTACGCAGAGGTGTGTCTTTAATAATATGTGCAACACTCTTATCAAAGCGTGGGAAAATATGGATTTGGACTCATCTCCTCAGGGTTTATTTGAAATACGTGATCAATTTGATAAAGGACTTATTGTAGGTCCTGATGTAGAGTCTGCTGTTCAGAAGCTTGTTACTTTCCGATCTTCCTTCTTTTCTCAAAGTTCTCTTGAGCCTGATCCTGCGGTTCGTCGTAAAATGGCACAATATCCTATGCGAGAAGTTCCTCCGATATGGAGGGATGCAGTTCCTCAAGCAGGTGCTAATCCAGCTATTCCCGCTCATTTTCAGCGCATATGGTACATGATCCATGGAAAAGATCAGAAGTGTTGGCACTTAAGCAGTCCTTACCGGACCCTCGTAAGAATCCTGCTGGGTACTATAAAGAATTGTCTCAGACTGTTAATGCATGCATTATGAATTTGGCAGATATTGATCTGCTTATGGGAAATGTAGTCCCACAAGCTTTATGGGCTAAAATTCGTAGACAAGACCATGATCAAGCTTTAGGTGGTAATTGGGCTGCTATTGCGGCCGCAGATGAAGGACAAGTAGGTGGTGCCAAACTTGATGATCTGATTACGGAGTTGCCCGGTAGAATAATAGCTCTTATGAAAACGATGATGCCTGCTGTACGCGTTAACTGGGATAAGGTAGCAGCGTGCAAACAAAAGATTGGTGAAAGTGTCTCCGATTTTTTTACTCGTTTTGAAGAGACTTTCATCGACCATAGTGGTCAAGATATGAGTACAGAAGGTGGACAGCGATTGTTTGTAGATAAATTCGTTTTTAATTTACTTCCAGAACTGTTGCATAAATTGAAACAATCTGAGAGTGCATGGGCTGTTTCTTCAACTGCTCAGATATTAGCTACTGCTCAATATTATGAGGGTAGGGATAAGGAAGATAAGGAAAAAGCGGAGGAGAAAACTAAAGAATTAAAAACGAAGGTTCTTCTGCAACAGGCTTATCCTCCTCGTTCTGCTCAGCCCCAATTTCAACAGCCCCCACAGTTTCAGAAGCTGTTGCAAAAATCTGAATCTCCAGCTCCACGATTTCCGCTGGGTCCTAATCAATGTGCCTACTGTAAAGAGGAAGGCCATTTTAAAGTTAGTTGTCCGATTCTGTTGCAGCGTAATTGCGGATCACAGCCACGGGGTCGTGGAGATTCTCGCTCAGTGTCCAGAGGTAGAGGGCGTGGGGCATCGATTCAGGAACGACGTCCCTCTCCCCCTCAGGACTCTACAAATTACTTTGACCAGCGGAATTCTCAGTCTGCACAGTATTACAATGACGATTATTGCGCAGTAGGTGAGAATGTTGATTTCCTCACTTGCTAGGACAGCCATAGACAGAGTAAGGGAGTTGTATCAGTTCCAGTGGATCAGGATGGACCTTATGTTAATGTTGTAGCATTGGGTGTTACAGAACCATTTCTTTTGGATACTGGTGCAATGAGAAGTTCTATTATGCATTCTAGACTCCCTGGGGCACCTTTGTCTGGCTTAACAAATGTTTCTGTAGGATTCTCTGGCACCCCAGTTCGCAACCCTGTTTCTTGTCCTTTGCCTATTTCCATTGGTCTGTACGATTTAGAAGCTCCACTTCTTTTGACAACGGGTTGCGGAGAGAATTGATTAGGTTTGGATTTATTGAAACATCTGCATGCCACATTGTATTGCTCGCCATCTGGTGTACATCTTACTTTAGGTGCTAAGTTGATTTCTCCAATGTACGTATCTAAAGACCAACTGCCACTCGAACTGCGTTCGCTTCCTGCTACGCTTTGGGCTACGGGTCCGAATGATGTTGGTTTGCTTCAAATTCCACCTTATGTGATTACTGTGAAGCCTGATGTTAAGTTACCACGCATTCCGCAATATAAAATATCTAACAATGGTGAGAGAGCTCTGTTGGCTATTGTTCATGACTTGGTTCAGAAGGGTGTGGTCGAGGAGACCAGAGGAAATGTTTGTAACAGTCCTGTTCTGCCTGTTCTAAAGCGTACTGATCCTTCTCAGCCACCTGTGTATCGTTTTGTGATAGACCTCCGAGAGGTCAACAAAATTGTTGTCCCTCAGTTTACTTTTGTTCCAGATATTACTGCTTTGCTTACTATGATTCCTGCTTCGGCAGCTTGGTTTTCGGTTATTGGTCTCAAAAATGCGTTCTTTAGCATTCCTATTGCTGAGGAGAGTAGGGATCTCTTTGGTTTCTCTCTTGGAGGCCGAAGTTTTTGATTTAAGCGTGCACCTCAAGGCTATTGTGAGAGTCCCTCCATTTATAGTCAAGCCTTGAAGTCCCAGCTTGACACTTTATCTTTGCCATCAGGTGCGACTCTTATCCAATATGTGAATGATTTGTTAGTGGCTGCCGATTCGGAAGTTGTCTGTAAACATGCGACTGTGTCACTTTTGCAACATTTGTCTGATCTACACCACAAAGTATCGCTTTCTAAGTTACAATATTGCTGACAAGAGGTTCCCTATTTAGGTCATCTCTTGTCGAAGGAGGGAAGGCGATTGACCCCAGAACGTATTCAAGCAATTGCGCAAATGTCTGTAACATCCACACAAAGAGAGGTGCGTGCTTTCTTAGGCATTACCTCTTATTGTAGACAGTGGATTCCGAACTTTTCCTTACTAGCTAAACCCTTGTTGGCACTCACTCTGTAAGATCCGTCCCAACCTTTTCCTTGGACCGATGAATGTCAAAAGAGTTTTTTTTGATTTACGTACTGCTTTGTTTTCGGCTCCTGTGTTGGTTACTCCAGATTACAATAAACCCTTTACACTTTATGTTCATGAAAGGGAAGGTTGTGCATTATCTGTCCTGAAACAACAATTTGGAGGGAAACAAAGGCCATGTGCCTATTTCTCGGCTACATTAGATCCAGTTGCTAAAGCATTACCCAGTTGCCTTAGAGCAACAGCAGCAGCAGCGATTTCTATTCGTCAATCTGCTGGATTGGTGTTGGATCATACTCTTAATGTTATGGTGCCACATGCAGTAGATACTCTCTTGAACAGGACAAAAACTCAGCACTTAACGAGTGCTCGTTTGTCTGGATATGAGTTGACGCTTTTAGCAAGTCACATACATATCAGGAGATGTAATGTTCTGAATCCAACAACATTGTTGCCTATCTTGGATGAGAAAAGTGTACAAGATCAGCATGATTGTTCTTCGTACGGAAGAAGAAACTAAAGGTCGAGTTGATTTGAAAGAAACACCACTTACGGATCCGGACGGTATCCTGTGGGTAGATGGGTCTTGCTTCAAGCTTCCTAATGGCGAGACGACAGCAGCTTATGCTGTTACAACTCTACATACGATAGTGGAAACTGCTCTGGTACAATTGTCTGCGGCTCCCGTAATCACTCAGAAAATCCCAAAGCAAAACAAACTGGACGTAAATGGAGCTGGAGAGGCCAGACCAGACTGTCTGCAGATTAATGGACCTTGAAGGGGAGGGCTGACCACGGAGGACACGAAGAAAGAGTAAATCTACGGGCGAAACTCAAACCTGGAAATTCTGGCCACAAGCAAGGCTACCAAGTCGCTGAGCCCCGAAGCAATGGCTATCAGCCAAAATCCCTTGGTACATGGGGACTAGCAGTCAGATACAGAGTGACCAGCGAAACTTCGCATACCACTGCACTGTTTTTAAAAGTCAGACTAAGTGAATGTGCAGCACAGGCCAAAGGGGTCACAGGGCAGCTATGTACGGCCTTTTTTTTTTAACCACGCTGCTCGGTGATATCAACTGTGGGTCGTATCAAATACACGTTTTATTTTTCCCCTTCACCCTGCAACTCACGCGCATAAGCATCCATCCATACATAGTCTCAACAAATTCTCCTTAATAATTATAAAAAAAAATCTGCAGGGAAAACACTATAGCTAATTCTCAAGGAAGAAGGAGCTCTTGATAAGTTTCTTGGGCTAATACTTTTCCCGTAGCTACTTCCGACATCCCCGGGCTCATTAGCAGAGAGTTGCAGTTGCAGAATTTGGGCAGCTAATGTGTTCGTTTGGTCTGCTGAGGTGTTAGTTTCAGGGATTGTGAGCTCACATCCGAGTGACAAGTTCCAGGAGTGACGCAAACCCTCGCCCCCTCGGGGAGAGACACGGGTAGGGCTGGACAATGCCGCCAGCCGCCTGGTTTGACAATGGCCGATGGGCTGTCCACATTTACATGTTAATCCGGACTAGTATCTGGCGGGCCGCTTTGAAATGCTCAATTTGTCTAGGACTGCCTGTGAAGTATGCCTCTTTTTATCAGACACGGAAGATTCATGGCTCTGGTTTTTTATATGGCTATTTATTTATTTATTCTGCGAATTAGCTTTAATGCAGATACTTTTTAATTGTATTAACTGCAGTTGCCAAGTGGCAGCCTTCGATTCTCAGCAGATTTTCCCATCGTTCAAAACTGAAAACAATGGCTACCCCGATGAGTGTGTGAAAAGTACAAGCATAGGCGGGGCGTCTGCCTGGTAAGCGGCTAAGCAGACATTTTCGCCAAGGCAGTGTCCTCACTGCCACAAATGGGGACCTTCGGAAGAGCATAAAACACCCAACTATATAAATAGAAAAGGGATTTGCCAATGCTCTTGGTACCTACAAAAGCAAATAACTTGCATTTTTTTTTTAGTTTCATCTGATACACTTGAGTAGGAAATGTGTTAAAAACTAAACAAATTTCATAGTATTATAAGATACCATACCTATATTTGGCATCCTGGCACATAACCTTTCAGAATCCGCTTGCACCTAATTTACCTGGATTTGCCATTCACAGCATCGGACCAGCCTACAGGGCAGTCATGCAATGCCCCACAGGTTGGGCCAATGACAAGTCAGTTTATTGGCTGGTGTTTTGGCTATTTTCGGGCTTGTTTTATGGTCTGCTAGCAGGACATGTTTTTAGTGTTGATTTCCCTGATATTAAAACAAACATAGCCTGCAGCAAGCTCAAATCCAAGCAGTCTTCCAAATCTTGGAAAACACTAATTCACTAATGATGGCCACTTTTATTTTGGTGACCGGGCCTATTTCTGTCTCAACCCGACCCTGGTCATACAAATATATCAGATGGCCTGGGAGAGCCAGAATAGCCGGATCAGGCTTAGTCCCTCCCTCTCTGTCATTCTCCATCTTCTCTTTCTTTTTATTCAACGCTTGCTTTATTTCTCATTCTTTGATCTATTTCTTTCCTCCACAACGCAGTAGCGTCAAACATGGCTTGACGAGACCGTTTTGCGGAGTAGCTGCTCCTCCAGGCTCGAAAGGGCCTGAAGATCAAAGGAGCCAAACTGTTGCCACAGTAATTCAACATTTCTTCGCTTCGTATATTTTACCCATAAGGAAGAAAACATGGTAGCAGATGACCCATATTTAATATACATCTCATAACTTGGAGTTCCTTCTGGAGGAAGCGGGCAGGCAGCCTCCAGAAGGGAGTCCTCTGTACATATGCAACTTACATAA
>NW_028251658.1:0-26629 GCF_964263255.1 Lissotriton vulgaris | reverse complement strand
AGGGAAAACTGGCTATTACAAAGTAGGGGGCAGATTTATGTTAACTGGCGCATCCCCAGGGATGCGCCATTTAACATGCGCCACAGTGCGCCACAGCTCCGCCAGCCATGGTGCGCCGCATTTATAATGCGGAATTGCAAAAACAACAGGTGATGGACCGAATGAGGATCAATGTCACACATTCAACCCAGTCAAAAGATCTGGGTCCTAATCCATCGTTTTTTTGCACTCCACACCTCCCTGGGTTAGACAATGGCGATATGCAAATCAGCTCTGACCCTGTGCCCCATGGGAACAGTCCAGTCCGAACTACAAAAGCCATGTCCTTCCCAGAACGGAATCAAGCATCCGAGGCCCAGACCGGTTTCGAGGTAACACCTCTCATCAGCCCGGCTAGCTTGACTCCAGTGGTGTGGAGTGCCTGGGACCCACGTCTGGGCATCCCCAGTACACTTATAGCGGAATTGCAAAAACAACAGGTGATGGACCGAATGAGGATCAATGTCACACATTCAACCCAGTCAAAAGATCTGGGTCCTAATCCATCGTTTTTTTGCACTCCACACCACCCTGGGTTAGACAATGGCGATATGCAAATCAGCTCTGACCCTGTGCCCCATGGGAACAGTCCAGTCCGAACTACAAAAGCCATGTCCTTCCCAGAACGGAATCAAGCATCCGAGGACCAGACCGGTTTCGAGGTAACACCGAATGAGGATCAATGTCACACATTCAACCCAGTCAAAAGATCTGGGTCCTAATCCATCGTTTTTTTGCGTTGGGTGGTGTGGAGTGCAAAAAAACGATGGATTAGGGCCCAGATCTTTTGACTGGGTTGAATGTGTGACATTGATCCTCATTCGGTCCATCACCTGTTGTTTTTGCAATTCCGCTATAAGTGTACTGGGGATGCCCAGACGTGGGTCCCAGGCACTCCACACCACTGGAGTCAAGCTAGCCGGGCTGATGAGAGGTGTTACCTCGAAACCGGTCCGGTCCTCGGATGCTTGATTCCGTTCTGGGAAGGACATGGCTTTTGTAGTTCGGACTGGACTGTTCCCATGGGGCACAGGGTCAGAGCTGATTTGCATATCGCCATTGTCTAACCCAGGGTGGTGTGGAGTGCAAAAAAACGATGGATTAGGACCCAGATCTTTTGACTGGGTTGAATGTGTGACATTGATCCTCATTCGGTCCATCACCTGTTGTTTTTGCAATTCCGCTATAAGTGTACTGGGGATGCCCAGACGTGGGTCCCAGGCACTCCACACCACTGGAGTCAAGCTAGCCGGGCTGATGAGAGGTGTTACCTCGAAACCGGTCCGGTCCTCGGATGCTTGATTCCGTTCTGGGAAGGACATGGCTTTTGTAGTTCGAACTGGACTGTTCCCATGGGGCACAGGGTCAGAGCTGATTTGCATATCGCCATTGTCTAACCCAGGGTGGTGTGGAGTGCAAAAAAACGATGGATTAGGACCCAGATCTTTTGACTGGGTTGAATGTGTGACATTGATCCTCATTCGGTCCATCACCTGTTGTTTTTGCAATTCCGCTATAAGTGTACTGGGGATGCCCAGACGTGGGTCCCAGGCACTCCACACCACTGGAGTCAAGCTAGCCGGGCTGATGAGAGGTGTTACCTCGAAACCGGTCGGGTCCTCGGATGCTTGATTCCGTTCTGGGAAGGACATGGCTTTTGTAGTTCGGACTGGACTGTTCCCATGGGGCACAGGGTCAGAGCTGATTTGCATATCGCCATTGTCTAACCCAGGGTGGTGTGGAGTGCAAAAAAACGATGGATTAGGACCCAGATCTTTTGACTGGGTTGAATGTGTGACATTGATCCTCATTCGGTCCATCACCTGTTGTTTTTGCAATTCCGCTATAAGTGTACTGGGGATGCCCAGACGTGGGTCCCAGGCACTCCACACCACTGGAGTCAAGCTAGCCGGGCTGATGAGAGGTGTTACCTCGAAACCGGTCCGGTCCGGTCCTCGGATGCTTGATTCCGTTCTGGGAAGGACATGGCTTTTGTAGTTCGGACTGGACTGTTCCCATGGGGCACAGGGTCAGAGCTGATTTGCATATCGCCATTGTCTAACCCAGGGTGGTGTGGAGTGCAAAAAAACGATGGATTAGGACCCAGATCTTTTGACTGGGTTGAATGTGTGACATTGATCCTCATTCGGTCCATCACCTGCTGTTTTTGCAATTCCGCTATAAGTGTACTGGGGATGCCCAGACGTGGGTCCCAGGCACTCCACACCACTGGAGTCAAGCTAGCCGGGCTGATGAGAGGTGTTACCTCGAAACCGGTCCGGTCCTCGGATGCTTGATTCCGTTCTGGGAAGGACATGGCTTTTGTAGTTCGGACTGGACTGTTCCCATGGGGCACAGGGTCAGAGCTGATTTGCATATCGCCATTGTCTAACCCAGGGTGGTGTGGAGTGCAAAAAAACGATGGATTAGGACCCAGATCTTTTGACTGGGTTGAATGTGTGACATTGATCCTCATTCGGTCCATCACCTGTTGTTTTTGCAATTCCACTATATGTACTGGGGATGCCCAGACGTGGGTCCCAGGCACTCCACACCACTGGAGTCAAGCTAGCCGGGCTGATGAGAGGTGTTACCTCGAAACCGGTCCGGTCCTCGGATGCTTGATTCCGTTCTGGGAAGGACATGGCTTTTGTAGTTCGGACTGGACTGTTCCCATGGGGCACAGGGTCAGAGCTGATTTGCATATCGCCATTGTCTAACCCAGGGTGGTGTGGAGTGCAAAAAAACGATGGATTAGGACCCAGATCTTTTGACTGGGTTGAATGTGTGACATTGATCCTCATTCGGTCCATCACCTGTTGTTTTTGCAATTCCGCTATAAGTGTACTGGGGATGCCCAGACGTGGGTCCCAGGCACTCCACACCACTGGAGTCAAGCTAGCCGGGCTGATGAGAGGTGTTACCTCGAAACCGGTCCGGTCCTCGGATGCTTGATTCCGTTCTGGGAAGGACATGGCTTTTGTAGTTCGGACTGGACTGTTCCCATGGGGCACAGGGTCAGAGCTGATTTGCATATCGCCATTGTCTAACCCAGGGTGGTGTGGAGTGCAAAAAAACGATGGATTAGGACCCAGATCTTTTGACTGGGTTGAATGTGTGACATTGATCCTCATTCGGTCCATCACCTGTTGTTTTTGCAATTCCGCTATAAGTGTACTGGGGATGCCCAGACGTGGGTCCCAGGCACTCCACACCACTGGAGTCAAGCTAGCCGGGCTGATGAGAGGTGTTACCTCGAAACCGGTCCGGTCCTCGGATGCTTGATTCCGTTCTGGGAAGGACATGGCTTTTGTAGTTCGGACTGGACTGTTCCCATGGGGCACAGGGTCAGAGCTGATTTGCATATCGCCATTGTCTAACCCAGGGTGGTGTGGAGTGCAAAAAAACGATGGATTAGGACCCAGATCTTTTGACTGGGTTGAATGTGTGACATTGATCCTCATTCGGTCCATAACCTGTTGTGTTTGCAATTCCGCTATAAGTGTACTGGGGATGCCCAGACGTGGGTCCCAGGCACTCCACACCACTGGAGTCAAGCTAGCCGGGCTGATGAGAGGTGTTACCTCGAAACCGGTCCGGTCCTCGGATGCTTGATTCCGTTCTGGGAAGGACATGGCTTTTGTAGTTCGGACTGGACTGTTCCCATGGGGCACAGGGTCAGAGCTGATTTGCATATCGCCATTGTCTAACCCAGGGTGGTGTGGAGTGCAAAAAAACGATGGATTAGGACCCAGATCTTTTGACTGGGTTGAATGTGTGACATTGATCCTCATTCGGTCCATCACCTGTTGTTTTTGCATTTATAATGCGGCGCACCATGGTGCAAAAACGGCACAGATGCGTGACGCATCTGTGCCGGAAATGTGGCGCATTGCTGGAGTTGCGTCGCAAGCGCGATGCAGCTCCAGCAAGGCTCGGGGGTGCCTCATTTTAACAATGCTGCGTCAAGACGTATGCCTGCTTCAAGCAGGCCCAGGCTTTTGACGCAGCATTGGCTTAAAATTGACTGAGTGAAATCTCATAGATTTCACTCAGCCACTTTTGCGAGGCGCACCTGCCCCGGAACGCCCACCCTGCGCCGGAACGCCCACAAGCGGCGCAGGGCTTTACAAAGTGACGCATCTGCCTAGATGCGTCACGTTGTAAATCATTCGTAGAGATGCGCCGCGTTATCGCCGCCTTGCGTGACGCAACAGCGGCGTAAACGTGGCGCAAGGGCCTCATAAATCTGCCCCTAAGGGTTTTATGAAGTACGCTATCTGTAAAAGCGTGCACCATGGGGAAGAATAGGACGACCTATATGACCGCACTTAGTGAGGTACCAAATCGTATCACCAAAAAAATACCATGGAAATCGGATTTCGTTGTGTATGTGCTGGAGTGTGCGTGTGGCCTGTGGTACGTGGGTAGTACCAAGTTACAGGTCCACAAGCGCATACTCCAGCACATGCGGGCAGTCAACAATAAGGATGAGTCTTATCCGGTGGCGAGACATGTCAACTCATGCCACAAGGGTGATGTGGGTTGCCTCAGCTACTATGCAATAGATATGGTGCAGACGCTCTGTAGAGGAGGCGACAGAGAAGCGCGCTTAAGATTATTGGAGACCAGATATATCCTTGAACTCAACACCAAGATTCCGAATGATCTTAACGCGACAGAGGAGTTGCATACTTGCTTATAAAATAAAATATGGTGTTGAGCATATCTGCAGCAGAAATGCCAAGGGGTAGAACAATGATAAAATTTTGCTGGGTGAGTCATCAAAACAGAGACTGTTTTTAAGAATTTATTTTTACACTTTATTCACAGGGTGAAGTCACTAAACTCCTACAAGTGTGTGCAATGGGTAGATAAGATTAAGAGGGCAGTGTAGACGCAGTTATCCCGAAATGAATTAAGCCCACTTGGGCTGTATCTAAATTCACCCCTATTTTTAACCCATTTTTTTGTAGAACAAAAGCGTATTTTGCTCAGATTTCAGCGGATGTTGCACATATTCAACATATCTGCACAAATAAATATAGAATGTTTATTTATATTAATTTTTTTATATATATAATGAAATATCGAACCTTGATTTTACATTTGATGTATGATAAATCTTTTTGGGTTATATGTGATATTCATGTAAGTATTTATTTATGTATTTATTTGCGAAATTTGCACATGAATGAAGGACAATATGGAGGACTAAAAAGCACAACTGTAGTCTGTTTTTAAGGGGTAAAATAATAAGGTGAGAATAATGTAATGTACATATTTCTACAACATTGTAGGTGATTGCCATATTTATACATCATCTCGCTGATATGTTCAATTATTGTGGATTAGGCGGAAGTCTGTTGTTTATGTCCACAGGCCCATGGTCAGATGACCCATGTATGCACCTTAAATCACGAGGATAGGTTGACCATGTCATGTGATCAAGGGCTTCAGGGCCCGAAACGCGTCATGGCCAACAGAGGGATGCACTAAATAAAACTCTGCAAATTCACCTAAATGGGTCCGGTTCGTTCTTTGTGTCCGGTGACATTGGATATGTAGACGAAGTTCCTGGAAAATATATATATATATTATATCTTCTGCTTAGTGCTTTGTACATTTGGGAAGAGATATGAGCAATGTGAACAATAATATTTTGTGATTTTATAGGATAAGCCATTTGATCACGTTCACTCTCGGATTAACCTGTATTCATACAGCTATCAAAATAAGTGGTCTTTTAAGTGTGTAAATATATATTTATATATTTTATTAATTAAGCCACTTGTACATACAACATTGTATTCTTGTAAAAAATGTATACAAATGTTAGCACACGAATATGCAGTATTTCTTCCATGTTGGTTGAACCCATTTATAAAATTGCACGCGCACTAGCACTTTAAAAGATCGGCATTGGCTCTCAGCAACTCGCCATGTGATCAAGCTTTGTAAAGGCGAAACGCGTAATGGCGGCGGCAGGTTTGCTGGCAATAAATCACCTCGATTAAGCACCTAAAATTGGGTCTGTTCCTTCGTCATTTCTGGATTGTTGTTCTGAGGCGGCTGCTTCAGTCATTGGCGAATTTGCAAGCATATATATAAATAGATAGATAGATAGATATATATATAACCTACTGGCGGTGGCCAGTAGGTAGTTATATTTAGGACCTATTATCCATAAGAAAACCGCAACATTTTATTGCCAATAACTTTGATTCTTCTTCCAATTTTTGAAACTTTTGGCCAGCTCAGTTCCGCTCCTTCCCTGAAAGCATGGGGGTGATTAGTGAAGCAGGGCCGAGAAATAAGGGTCCCAAAATGCATTTTCCTCATGCAATTTCTCATAGGACCTTTAGCCACGGCTACAGCTCGAACGGCTGAACTGAAGTACACCAAATTTTGTAGAGAGGTAGTCCTCAGTTCTGACTTGTGCCTTTGGCATATCTCGTGTCAATCTGTTCAGTAGTTTCTTTGAAAATTATGGTTAAAGTCATTAATATATCTATGGACGTGGAGGATCCGCGGGTTGTGCAAGGATTCACCTCATAGGATAAGCACACCATCCCGATCACGCGCTGAATTCTAATTGGCTGTCAGGCGGTTGTAAACATTTGAAACCAGGAACTGTTGACAGCCATTTTGTGCCTCGGTAGAAGCGAGGGTGAAGAAGTCTGTGAAATATGTTGGCAAAACTTGAACAGGGGCAGGATAGACACACAAAGACCCCCTAGGCCTGCACAGGGGGTGACATAGGGACCCGTAGGGCAAAAAAAGTAAGAACATTTTTTTACAAAATAAAGTCGCGAGATGCGCATTTGGTCGCTGGAAAAAATGAAGCATGTATTTTTGAGATATATATCAAGCTTATGGGTATAGATGTTGGGTAGTTCTAGAAAGAGCGCTTGTGTTTACTGAGAGATTTTTGTAATTACAAGTAAATACCGATGCAGAGTCTAAAGTTCATGAGGAAGACTCGGTTTCCTTCATCTGTAAAATGTACACTATCTCTTTAATAGATGCCTTGCATATTGAAACACAGATTGTTGTGGTATATGGACAATATGTTATAGTCTCCTAGAAAAGTAGAAAGATGTATTCACATGTTTATTCACTTATCTGCGCAGATCAGGTGTTCCAGTCTTCCCCTATCTCGACGACTGGTTGTTAAAGGCGGGCTTGCCCCAGACAGTCCTCTCCCACCTCCAGGCTACCGTCAACCTCTTGCACCTGCTGGGGTTGTCCATCAACGTGCCGAAGTCGCACCTGTGCCCCTCTCAGAAGCTCTCCTTCATCGGAGCGGTTCTGGACTCGGCACAGTTTTGGGTTTTTCACTCCGAACAGCAGGTTCGGGATATTTAGGCTCTGATTCTGATCTTTCAGCTTTTATACCAGGTCTCGGTCAGGTTGGCGCTGCGGCTCCTGGGGCTGAAGACCTCCTGTATCCTAGTGGTCCATCACTCAAGGTGGCATATGAATAAATATAAACATAGGCCATGCAGTTTGTGTCCCGTAATATACAAATTTCAGGGGGTGGTGGTTCCCGGGGCTTGAGGGGGGTCGTTAAAGCCCACTGGTAATGTTGTGGGGGGGTTGGACATGAAAGTGCTGCAAGGGGTTGTACATCTGGTACACAGTGTTTTGTTTTACTTTGCTTTCCTTTCTGTGATGTAGAAGATCCTGAGTAAATATAATGTTTTTTTTACAGCCAGTGACTTTTAACCCTTACCCTACCCCCAAACAGCTTTCTGCCTGTTACCATAGTAGTAGTTCATGGACACTCACGTGAGCACAGAGGTTAAACGTTCACCACACTATGTTGCTAAGGAGTTAGCCACCAAATTAAACTTTAAATTATAAATATCATTACTATTGATGACTGCTGTACTTTTTTTAATTATCTTTTATTAAAACAATAACTAGACCTATAAGTAAAAGATAACAATACAATAAATAACTAGAACTAGAACTAACAAAACAATATAATAAACAACATATAATATGAAGTCCAAAAGAAGTATTGTAGTTAATCTGCAAAACAAAAAAGAAAATTAGTGTTTAAAATTTGATTGATGTGACTAAATGAGGTCAAACATTACAAGCCAAAGTAACAATATTTATATTTTTTTAAGTATTTGCAGTGTGCCTGAAACGCTTCCGCTGGCATTGTACATGCAGACTTTGGTCCACCCTTTTTATCAATGTTTCCAGTTTGAGATATAATGTCCTACCTCTGTTATTCATCTCTTACTTTCTCCTTTCAAATTATTTTGTAAAGACGTTAACAACAATTAAAGGGAACATTTTCTGCATATTTCTAATAAAGCATTTGACACAATGCATAGTGACACCGTATTTATTGAATGTTCTGAAATTAATTTTCACAAGTCTTAAAAAAGGTAAATGCAAGAAAAGTTACTTGCCGCATATGCAAGACTGCTTTCAAGAGGAGACCCCCAATAAAGCGGACTTGTGTGGAACTGCAAGTATGCCGAAGCACTTGCAGAGTAAGGGGCAGATTTATGTTAACTGGCGCATCCCCAGGGATGCGCCATTTAACATGCGCCACAGTGCGCCACAGCTCCGCCAGCCATGGTGCGCCGCATTTATAATGCAGCGCACCATGGTGCAAAAACGGCACAGATGCGTGACGCATCAGTGCCGGAAATGTGGCGCATTGCTGGAGTTGCGTCGCAAGCGCGACGCAGCTCCAGCAAGGCTCGGGGGTGCCTCATTTTAACAATGCTGCGTCAAGACCAATGCCTGCTTCAAGCAGGCGCAGGCTTTTGACGCAGCATTGGCTTAAAAGTGACTGCGTGAAATCTCATAGATTTCACTCAGCCACTTTTGCGAGGCGCACCTGCCCCGGAACGCCCACCCTGCGCCGGAACGCCCACAAGCGGCGCAGGGCTTTACAACGTGATGAATCTGCCTAGATGCGTCACGTTGTAAATCGTTCGTAGGGATGCGCCACGTTTACGCCGCCTTGCGTGACGCAACAGCGGCGTAAACGTGGCGCAAGGGCCTCATAAATCTGCCCCTAAGAATCTGGTCAACTTTGCAAAGGAAGCGTTAAGGAGATTGGGAGAGGCTCCTTCTGCTTCATGAGGAGGCCCAAGTACCAGTGGAGCAACACCGTCAACCTCTACTGCACAGCCTAATATTTGTCCCCAATATGGAACCCTTTAAGAAAAAAAGTAAGAAGGTTGTGAGCTCTGTATGCCATCCTAAAACCTAATCATCCATTAGTTATACAAGATCCACCCTGTATCAGACTCATTCGTAGAAGTGTGAATTTTAGATTATCTGCCACCGAAAACCCCTCAAGTACTTATATTCGTTACTTTTTAACTTCGTAGAGTAGTCCTACTGTGAGTATTTACCTTAACGTTGTCCGTAAAGAATTTGTGAATGTGCATGGCTTCGGACAACTAGTAAAAGGCATTTTTGAGACATTGGTGTAATCAGCTGGAACAGGAGGATATCGTTTTCTTCAACCTCGGTAACAAACATTCTGCAAACAGAAAAAAAGAGTTAAAAATGTATATGTTGTACATATGTTCAAGATTAATTTAAATGTACATCAAAACATTTGTTCTAAATAGGATTGAGGATGAAAAGCAATTATCCGAGATTATATTTGGCACGCAAAATAGGAAATAGCATTGCATTATAAAAATGTTAGGCTGGGATTGGTCACTCACTTTTATTACACTTCTATTACATTGCAATTTTCGGCTGATAAAATATGGAGAGCAGTCAGTGGATCTGGTGTGTCGAGTTGTTCACCACCATATGTTATAGTGTATGGGCAGGACAGCTTGTGGCGACCAGTACGTCTCATGGTTGAGATATCTGTATATTGACATAGAACAGGCAGCAATGAAGTTTAGGGTTATTAAAAAACATGGAGACCATGCTAAAATACAACATTGACTAATCAATTACATATGCAGTGCATGGGGAGGAAGCAGCATGTGATGCCCTACTTAAAAAATTATATGCAGCAGGATTTAGTTATTTGCTCACAAACATCGCCTACCAAGGCAAAATATTTAAGTTATAAGAGCTGGAAACTGTGGTAAGATATACTTTTGCCAAAAACATTACTTTTGCAATGCATGGGGCACGTGACGCACTACTTACACGAGAAAAATGATATCGTGGTGCTTGGCAAATTAAACAAACACACCAGGATTAAGTGATTTGCACAGAAACAAAAGTTACAAAGTCAACTTTAACGATATAAAAAAGCACGAAAGCGTGCTTAAAAACAGCATTGCCAAATCGAACGTAAATTTGCTTTTACGTGGTATTTAAAGGTTGTTAAGATTAATTAGTTTAATTACCGTCTTTGGTAATTTGCATTCTTTCAACTGTTTAGAGGATATGCAGCAGTGCTGTATCCAGGATCCACCACTGAGTAAGAAAAGGTAACGATAACACTATTTACCTGCTAGATGAATTTCTACCCATAGGATAACAGTGATGTACTTTTTAAGAAAGTTAAAGAAAATTATTAAAATAATAACCTCAGATAATCTCTTGTCTTAATATTTATATTAAATATATATAAATACATTTTTCAACATTGAAAAACTCGCACACCGCGTCTGATATGTATATGACGTCATGCGCTACCGCGCGTCCGTCACGTTGCGTTATACATACATCTTGCATAAGCGCGAGGCATCGCGCACAAGTCGCATAGCAACCGCATGGGAAAAGTTGTACCCGTCGCATACCCTTCGCAGATCCTAGACAGCGACCATAAAATGGCTGACACGTTTCGCGCAGTAAATGAGTAGGGTGTTCGTGGGTTGCGCAACTGCAAAAAGAAGAAAAAAATAATAAAAATAATGTGTAATGTAATTTAAAAAATAACATCTAAAAATAAAAAGATTTAAAAAATGTAGTTACAAAATATAAAAAAACAAAAAAAATATTTACAAATCAGCCTTTAAAAAATCTTTGAAATTCACTGAAAAAAATCATAGGTTTCAGACATGTTGTAGTTAGGAATTAGCATTTAAAAAACCTTTGAAATTCACAGAAAAAAACCATATTGGAGTCCGGGTGCGCGAGTTATAGTTAGTACAACTAACTATAACGGGGGAATTTCAATGGTATTATATGAGTGAAATGTCCAGCTAACTTTAACACTCCTGAAACCTATGGTTTTTTCAGTGAATATATATATTTAGGATTGTTTTCCATAGGGAATCCGCAACATTCTATTGGGAATAACTTTGGTGCCGGTTGAGGAATCTGCCTGAAAATTTCCTGAATTCTGCCTCGCTGCGCTGCGCTCCTTCCCTGAAAGTTTGGGGGGATTCGTCAAGCGGGGTGATGTCACTGACCATGTCATGAGTGATGTAATATGTGACGTCATCAGCAGTGCATTGCAGGCGCGCAAGTTATAAGGAGTCCAACTAACTATAACGTGGGAATTTCAATGGTTTTATGTCAGTAAAACTCCAGCTAACTATAACTGGTGTGACATCTATGGTTTTTTCAGTGAATATATATATATATAGATGAAAGATAGATAGATAGATAGATAGATAGATAGATAGATAGATAGATAGATAGATAGATAGATAGATAGATAGATAGATAGAAATAGATTTTTTAAATAGATAGAAATATAAACAAATACTATAAAATCACAACTATAAACACATACTAATAAAAATATGTACTTCACCAATATTAGATAATGTGTTGAAGTCTTCAAAATAATAGATATAATATTCCCATTCCAGTTTATGCAACAGTAGAGACATTTTTACCACTCCAAAAAGTAGGGAAAGCGTTGGACTTTGAAGGGGTTAAATTTGCTATTCCCACTCCAGTTTGTGCAACAGTAGGGAAAGCATTGCACTTTGGAGGGGTATAGTTAGGACCTAGTTACCATAGGAAATCCCCAACATTCTATTGGGAATAACTTTAGCACCAATTGAGGAATCTGCATGTAATTTTCCTTAAAATTGCTTTGTTCCGCTCCGCTCCTTCCCAGAAAGTTTCGGGGGTATTCGTCAAGCGGGGACCGAAAAAAAGGGGGGTCCCAAAATGTGTTTTCCCCATGTTAATTTCCATAGGGACCTTCAGACACGGCTACAGCCCGAACGGCTGAATGGAATTACACCAAACTTGGCAAAATGGTAGGGCCTGGTATGCAGATGTGCCTTTGATATGTTTGGTGAAAATCCTTCCAGTAGTTCCTGAGAAAAATTGAATTTGAAATTTTTCAAATGCCATTTTCTATGGGACCTTCAGACACAGCTACAGCCCGAACGGCTGAACTGAATTACACCAAACTTGGCAAAATGGTAGGGACAGGTATGCAGTAGTGCCTTTTCTATATTTGGTGAAAATCCCTCCAGTAGATGTTGAGAAAATTGAATTTGAGCAAATTATATATCAATATGCGCTCACCGTACGCGCACCGTTTGCGTACGGTACGCGTACTGTACGCGTACGTGCGCGTACCCTCACGTGCAAGAGCGAGTTTCTGATTGGCTGGCAGTCGACTGTCAACATTCCAAACTGTCCAAACCAGGAAGTGTTGGCCACCATCTTGTTTTTCAGGAGAACTGAGGCACAAGAGAGCCCAAAACAAAAGTAGAAAACACGAAAAGGAGGCAGGGTAGAGACCCCCTAACCCTCAACCCTGCCCCCTTTTCACATTTTCCACTCTTGTTTTGTGCTCTCTTGGGCCTCACTTCTCCTAAGAAACAAGATGGCTTCTCAGGTGGTCTCAGAAGGATAATAACATATAAAAACGTTATCCGCTAATAGAATTAGCATTTACAAAATCTTTGAAACTTATTGAAAAAAATATAGGTTTCACGCCTGATACAGTTAGGAATTGGCATTTAAAAAACCTTGCAAATTCACTGAAAAACCATAGGTTTCAAGCCTTATATAGTTAGGAATTAGCATTTAAAAAACCTTCCAAATTCACTTAAAAAACATAGGTTTTAGGCCTTATATAGTTATAAAACCTTGCAAATTCACTTAAAAACAATATGTTTCAGGCCTTATATAGTTAGGAATTAGCATTTAAAAAACCATTGAAATTGCTCCTATATAGTATGGCTGAGATACCCGCCACCCCCTCTCAACACAAAATCCCCAAGGATGGGAAGACGGAAACGGTTCTGAACTTTTGGAAGGCGGGAGGGAGTTACCCTCCCGGCCGTATTTATTAAAATATGAAACAAAATTAAAACATTAAAATAACAGTTTCATATCATGTACAATTTCATTTACACATTACGATGTTCTTGGCTGACCTTAACACATCTCTAATACAAAGGTTCTCCTAGCCGATACTAAACATCCTGCAAATGCATTTCTGAACATTGAAATTGTACATCCTAACGTTACGGGCCAACGGCAAGGTCGTAACCGGTGTCAGATCCCCAATACCAATTCCCCCCTCACTTGTGAGGGGCGGTCGCACAGCGGACTGTACCTCTGTGCCTACTTCCAATTTCCCTTGTCTTAGCGGGGGCCCCCTGTTAACTCGACGCCATCTTAGTGGTCGTCCGAGGACTCGTGTGAGGTGTCTAGAAGGTAGCGTAGACCCCCCTCCCACCCCACACAACTTACCACATCTGCCGTCGCAGATAGCCGGGCCCCGGGAAATTCCGAGGAGGGGTCCGTAGCCCCTCCTCCCCAGGGAGGGGCCTATGGCCGCCTTCCCTTTCGGCGTCCCCATCCTTAGAGGGGACCGCCTCCCGTTTGAGGGGCCAATGGCCGCCTCCCCCCGGGCGCTCCCATCCATAATGGGTGACGCCCAAACCTCTAGGGATCTTCCAATTACTGCTCACCGATCATGACCTTACCGCCACAGGCCCGGATAGTTGACCGGCTATCCGGACCCCCCACAAAACTCCTACTTAAAGGTCATGGCTACAAATTCCTCAACCAAGCTATGAAGTCTCCTATGAGTAAAGCATTCCCCACCCGGGACAAATGGACCCCGTCCTCTAGATACATCTCATCCCCCCTGATACACCCATGCGGAATAGAATGCAATGTATTTGTACGAAACAATCTACCAAGTTTGTTATTCACTTTCTTCACAGAATGATTTAAAGCAGACACAGAATTAGCCCCCCGCCACACCTTCCGTGGGATCATGTGGGACCATGCAATTGTGCACCCCGGGACCCTTCTCGCCAACCAACTTACAGTGGATAATATCACCTCGAGAAGTACTCGTCGACCAATGGTCACCAAATCATTGCCCCCAAGATGCACTATGATTATAGATGGCGGTGACCTCGTCTGCCCTAACAAACCCTCCATAAAATTCTGAAACTGGTCAATACAGAGCCCGCCCCTTCCGTAGAAGGTCACCCTGTACCCGTATTCCCCAGCCATGTGAATCATGTCACCTGCTTTGAATACGTCTGCGGCACGCCTCACGTATGAGTGTCCCACGACCCACACCACTCTCTCCTCAGCCGGTGTTCTTTGACCGCTGGTCCCCAGGTGTCGGGTCAACTGCACAGTCTGCTCCACCTCGTAAGCTTGCGAAACTGTAAACCAAACAAAAACAAGAAGCGTGAGTGCATGACATTAGCTTCACAACATGTGCAACCGCACGTACCGTTTATAACAATTCGAGGACCAACGCTCCAACTGTTTTACTTTTTCGACACTCAGACCCCTGGCTGTGGCCTCAGTAGCAGCCCCTATCCGGAAGGAATGGGTCCCAAACTCGCACGGGTTCAAGCCTGCGGCTGCAATTGCCATCGCAAGCACCCGTTGGAACTGAAACCTCGTCAGTGGGGTGGCGTCGGCGTGCCTCAGTAAGCTTCCCCCCCATGCTGCCGCCCTCTGCGCCAAATATTCCTCAACGCATGCCACCGGGCACATGGGAGATCCGGGAATCCGCCGGACTACTCCACAGTCCCCGATCGCTCCCTGATCGGTCTTGGACCTGGCAAACGAGACTACCATTGTTTCCCCCCTAATTTGGATGTGCTCTCGGCACAGCCCCCCCCCCCCGTATCCTGCTTGTTCCGTGCTACCAGCTCGCTTACCCGCATAGCCCCATGGAATGCTAAAGAAAAAGCGGCTCGAAATAGTACTGTCTCTGATTGAGACGAACATGTTGCAGGGAGTACGGACATTAACAGGGCCAACCTTTCCAGACCTATCGGGTGCCTTTCGTCCACTCTGCGACCCTCAAGGCGTTGCCATCCTCGCAGCGCCTTCTGTACCACAAAAGACGCTGTGGGGTCCTGGATACCATGAGCCCGTGCCATGAAAGAAATGGCGGCCCGGTGCCTCTGTGCCGTGGCCACTGATTTGCCTGCCTGATGTAAGGATAACAGAAACTTCAGGACATACTCCTCTTGGCCCCAAAGCTCCCCCCCAGCAGAACCCAAAAAGGACCAATAGGAACGGAACGCCCCTTCGTATGCCTTCCTTGTCCTGGGCGCTAAACTCTCTCCCACGAGGTCTTGTAGTCCGGGGAACCGAGAGACCAGAGAGCTTCGGGAAATGGTGCCGCCACCGGGTCCGCTGAGGGTAGGAAACCCCAGAAGGCCTGCATACGGGAACGAGAAAGCACGTCAGCTGCCTGATTTAACACCCCTGGCACATGTCTTGCCCTAAAGTGGACGTTTAGCCTCATACACAGCAGAACAATTTCCTTCAGCAATCTCAAGATCCATCTGCAGCGGGCAGCCTGACTATTGATACACTCAACAACGGTCATATTATCCGACCAGAACACCACAGAGCGGTCACGAAACCCCTCAGGCCATGTTGTCAGGGCCACCAGAATAGGGAACAGCTCGAGAAACCCAATGTTACCTGTGAGCCCATTCTCGTGCCACCATGCCGGCCAGGTTTGTGCTGACCAATGATTACCAAAAATTGCGCCAAATCCAACACTCCCTGCAGAGTCCGTCCACAACCCCAGCTCCTCAGAGGAAACCGCGGGTTTGCTCCACACAACTCGACCGTTGAAATCCGCCAGGAATGCCAACCATATGCGCATGTCCTGGCGAACCTCCGCCGAGAGCCTTGTGCGGTGGTGGCCTTCATTAAGGCCAACCATGGCCTGAGCAATAGAGCGGGAAAATGGGCGCGCCATTGGCATTACTCTCAGGGCAAAATTTAGTTGACCCACAACCCGCTGCAACTGATGCAATCTTACTTTCGTCTCGCTAATACATGTTTCAAGCGATGCCTTAAATTTCGTCACCTTTTCCTTAGGCAAGCGGAAGCACCCGTCTTCGGAATCGAGCTCTATTCCAAGAAACTCGAGCGAAGTAGACGGCCCCACTGTCTTACCGGGTGCCAATGGCACGCCAAAGCGTCTCATGAGATCACAAAATTCATTCAAAGCTTGTGCACACTCTATGTCCCCGGCTGCCCCCAGGAATAGAAAATCATCAAGATAATGCATCACATGTGTAAACCCTGTTGTTTTTGTGAAAGCCCATTGCAAAAAACAACTGAATCTCTCAAAATACGCACAAGAGATGGAGCAACCCATTGGCATACATTTATCCATGTAATAGCGACCCTGAAACATGAAACCAAGGAGACGCTGATCATCTGGGTGTACCGGGAGCAACCGGAACGCTGACTCGATATCTGATTTAGCCATCAGCGCTCCGGGCCCTAGGCGATTCAAAATGGCGACGGCCTCATCGAAAGATGCGTACCGCACCGAACAAACTCCCGGGTCAATCGCATCATTCACCGAAAGACCCTTTGGAGCTGACAAATTATGTATCAACCTGAATTCCCCCGGATCTTTTTTGGGGACTACACCCAGGGGTGAACAAACAAAATTAGCAACTGGCGGGTTGTCATATGGTCCAGCAACCCGACCTCGGGCCACCTCTTTACCAATCTTTGCTTGTACCACCGCCGCATTCTGCTGCACCGATAGTTGATTCTTACATTGTGCTTCACCCTGAAAATCCCCCGCCGGGATGCGGAAACCATATGAGAAACCATCTCGCAACACCCCAGCGGAGATATGATCTGGGTATTCGTTTAGCCAAGGGATCATTGCCATGATATCAACCGGGGTAGGTAGGGGCGCCCCTTGGACTATTTCAGACCTGTTTGGTGCTTCTTCTACTCCCCGTATCACTAGCCTTGGCTCTGCACATATTCTCAGGATGGGAGGACTGCCCACACCCCGAACATTCGTGCCTGAACTTACAAGAACCCTGTGGCCTAGTACATTTCCCCCTGTTAAAGCCCCAGCAGACCCCTTTTTTTCCTGAGCTGCCACTATTCCTTGAGTTCCGGTCATTACTTGAACCTGCCCGAAAGGGCGCCCCTGACGAATGGCGGGAATACTCAACCACATCGCCCCCCAACGATGGTGACTTCCCCAAACCTGGCTTTTCCATTTTTTGCCATGAAATGGAGTCAAAACAATCCCACGTCAGGGATGAATCATGCTCCTTGGATTTACGAAATATATTATCATAAGAAAACCATTGATTCCCTCCATAAGTTTCATAAAATTCCATGATACGTGTCTGGTACACGGCCAATTCCCCCAACAATTCGGGCCTACGTTCCCCCATAATTGCAATGAACATTCCGAACGCTCTGCCCCAATTGCCTATTGATTCATCGACTCTAAAACCGGCCATCCTGGCTCGCCATACACTAGGATGTAGAAACTCTTTTTGATTTTTTACATGCTCGATCTCGTAGTGATCGGTCAACAAGGAAAACATGTTCACATATTTGTCTGCCCATATCCTCTCTTTCACCTCGATCGGGATATGCTGAACAATTTTTTCCCTCCTTGAAGGTACCGATCCTTCCCCCACCATCGGCAATGGCTGCTTACCTGAACCTGCCGTCGTAACTGTAGACCCCGCCGTACCAACGCCCGATCCTGGTTGACCCACGGGAGCCTGCGGGGAAACAAAAGGACAAGGTGCTTTTGCGGCATCTCGGGATTGCCGCAACTGCCTCATTATTAGTTTGGCCTCCTCGGCCGTGTCCCCCGGAGCAACAGAACCCTCGTTGTTTCTGCCCAACCATGCCGCCAGCTGGGCGGCCAACTCCGGTGGCATATCCCCTTCGTTCACAGGGGTAACTACGACAGGGATCGGCTGCCCTGCGTCGGGAATCGGCACGGGAGCCTCCACCGGTCTGGGAGGGCTCGCCGGGGGAGCCTCCGGAACTGGAACCTCGTCTCCATTTGCCCTGTTCCTGGCCCTCTTTCCTCTCCCGGCAGGGACCACCCCTGGCAATGCTGGCCCGATGATTCTTTTAGGCCGTCCCGTACCGTCCCTGGCCGCCATTTTCCTCTTCATCTCCGCCATGTCTTTCGCCAGCATACGGAGCATTTGCTCGGTGCTAACCTTCTTTGCGACCCTTTTGCCCGGCATTTTCCTCACGATAGATGAAAGGTCCTGGACAAGGCTTCTAGCGCTAAAAGAGAAAAAAGAGAAATTACAAATTTCAAAATTGGCTCTTCGTTCCGTCTCGAGCTCACGTGCAACGAGGAGGTGCAGTTTCAGAGCACAGGAACAAGAGGATGCTTCCTTGGCTTGTCGCTCCTTTTATCCTTCTTCGGGCGGGCGTAGACCCTCCTCCAATCCGCCTCCCGGGCGTGGCTGGCGGTGTGGGTGTCTAGGACAACCCTCTCCTGGGCGGGAAAAAGCGCGCCCCAGCTACGCCGCTTCGGGCATACCAGCCGGGACACGCCTCCCGCCCAAAATGGTTTCCCGGGGAGATCGGGGTACTCCACCATACGTTCGGGGGGACCGAGTGGTCGCCCCTTTCCATTAGTTGTACTAACTATATTTCGCGCACCCGCAATCCACTGCTGATGATGTCACATATTACATTATTCATGACATGGTCAGTGACATCACTGATGACATCTCTGATGACATCTCAAATGACATCACTGATGACATCACTGATGACATCTCATTTGACACCACTGATCACATCACTGATGATATCATTCATGTGGTAATACGATGCACCTCCTCACACTCTAATATAACCTTTGATACACCCAGTGATAAATACAGACTACCATTCTTGAAACCATTGGCACACCAATACCAGTTACTACATACGCACTAACTGATTCCTAGGTCTACGCACACATTCATTCATTCACCCATAGAATCACTCATACATACAGTCACTCATCAATACAACACTATCATATGCACTCATACACCTATACAGACACTCACACACTGCCACTCATCCATGGAGTTACTCACACACCTAGTCAGTCATGCAAAGAATCAATCACACTTCCATTTCCTCAACTATACAGTTTTACACACAGCACCTTAATTATTCAAACATATACTAACACATACTTACTCTCTTATACAATCACTAATACAAGTACACAATGATCCATACAGCCACTCGCACATTCACTGGCTCTCATGTATAGTCATTTATATATGCCAACTCTCACATGCACTGTGTTTTACATATGTACTTACTTGGACATGTAGCACTGAGATATCCATTCACTCACCAACACACCCATGCACACAGTCAACCGCCCATATAGCTGTTTCCACATGCACTCTTGAACTCATACACCTAGTGAACCAACTGCTCACACATCTATGCACAGAGTCACACACCTCCCAGCCTCCCACACACACACTCAGTCTCCCATTCAAATACTTGGGCAACCAATCAATAACCCATATAGCCACTCATATAGCTACTGATCAACACATGCAGCAGCTTACACAACAACAGACATACTGATGCACACATCAGACAGTTTAGTCACTATCCCATGCATTTAGTAAGACACATTTAATCAGTCACTCATACAGTCAGTCACACACCTACTAAATCCTTCATCCAGACACTTATACATCCACTCATTCTTCAACATATAAAACATATTTAAACTTTACAGAAACACACAGTCACTGGATGATGTCATCAGTGATGTTATCAGTGATTTCAAATGAGATGTCATCAGTGATGTCCCTGACCATGTCATGAATGATGTAATATGTGACATCATCAGCATTGGATTGCGGGTGCGCGAAATATAGTTAGTACAACTAACTATATAGGAGCAATTTCAATGATTTTTTAAATGCTAATTCCTAACTATATAAGGCCTGAAACCTATGGTTTTTTTAGTGAATATATATATATATATATATATATATATATATATATATATATATTCACTGAAAAAACCATAGGTTTCACACCAGTTATAGTTAGCTGGAAATGTTATTGACATAAAACCATTGAAATTCCCACGTTATAGTTAGTTGGACTCACTATAACTTGCGCGCCTGCAATGCACTGCTGATGACGTCACATATTACATCACTCATGACATGGTCAGTGACATCACTCATGACATCACTTAACTGGTGTGAAACCTATGGTTTTTTCAGTGAATTTAATAGGTTTTTTAAATGCTAATTCCTAACTATAACTGGTGTGAACCCTATGGTTTTTTCTGTGAATTTCATAGGTTTTTTAAATGCTAATTCCTTTCTATATCGAGTTTCTAACCTATGTTTTTTTTTTTACAATTTGCTGTTTTGTGTAAATATTAATTTTTGAGGTTTTTTTTATATAATTTTTTCCTGGGGCGCTCTGGGTGCGCGCTCCAGTAAGCTCTCGGGTAAGCTCTCCGGTAAGCTTTCTGGTAAGCTCACCGGTAAGCTCTCTGGAAAGCGCACCCAGAGCGCTACTTTCGTTTGTGAAAAAAATAAGAATGAAAAGTTAATAATAATGCAAAACATTTCGTACCGAACAAATAAAAGCAGTTTTTTTTATGAGGAAAATGATTATGCATTTCCGTAAAAGTATGAATATGTCACTTCGGCGCGCAACGTAAGCGCCCTCTGAAGCGCCTACGTTCGCGCCGCGTGTACGCCCCCGGAAGCGCCTACGTTCGCGCCGCGTGTGTTCACCCGGAAGCGCTCCGGAGCGCGCAGCATCAGCGCGTGAAGTCATGTGACCTTAAAATAACACTTTTCATTGGTTGCTAACCGTTTTTTTTTACAAAGAATGCAATACCCACCCATTTCCTTCACTTCTTCTTTCACTTTTGTGACTGCAAGACCTGCCTTTTTGCTCCTGGATATTTCTTGGTTTTACCATAGCTGCCAGACAATCCACCAGTGATGAAGAACCAGAATTCATTAATGAAGAGCCTCCTCAACGAAAAGTTAAGGAACATTGTATTTGGAAATTTTTTTAAATCCCACCTAATCAAAAAAAGGTGAATGCTTCAAAAGTGGAGTGCAGGATCTGCAAAGAAGTGCTGTCGCGGGGTAACCCCTTAAAAAAGTACTCATTTGGAAACTACACGATGATCTGACATGTGGAGAGGAAGCATCCCCAGAATTCTGCCCGGGAAAGTGTCAGGGCTCTGGCACAAGAGGTTCCCAGTGATGGAGCCTCTACATCAACCGGAGGAGCAACTTCTTCTGGGAGGGGGAGATCACAAGAGCTGGTTCCGAACATTCAACCTGCTTTTAACCATGGTGCCCTCAGATGCAGAAACTGCAATCAACTGCTTACCTTTGGAGAACAAAGTGTACAGCTCATGGTTCGAGCATTAGAAAACCATCGCTGCTCTTCCCACCACTAAATTTCTTTGTTTTTTTTTGCTCCTGTTGAGCAGTTTCCATTCCCTGTTTTTGTTCCTGTTTAGAAAAAAGAAGAAAACCAAAAGTTCTTTTCAGAACTACCTCCAATTCTCATCAAAGAGCTATATTCTAAAAAAATGAAAAAAGAGTAAGTGAAATAGAGTGCATTGACAATGGAAAGGAGAATGAGTAAGAAAGAACAGAAAGGTATGAGAGGAGAAAGGAAGTGAAGTAGGAGGACTGAAAGAAGGTGAGTGTTAGGAAAGAAAGTAAGGAGAAGAAGAGTGAATATGGGGAATGTTGATATTCAAAGAAAATGTTGAAAAGGAACAGGGGTGTGGAAGTATAAGGAAAGATGCATTGCTGGAGTTGAAGGCAGAAGGCCTCATTTATGAAGCCATGCGTCACTTTAACGCCACCAAAGCATCACTTTTGGTGACGCATCAGTCCAATAAAAACTGCACCTTATTTATTCATATTTACAAAGTGGCATTTCTAGGTAAATACGTCACTTTGTAAACCCCTGCGCCACATTATTCCTACGTCAGGTGTAATGTATGCAAAAGGGACGTATTGACGCAAGAAAGGGTCGTAGAGGTGACACCGTGAATAAACTGGAGGCCTAATTTCTGAAAAGTGACGCATCGCTGCGTGAAAACAGCGATGCGTCACTTTTCTGTGCGCACTCCTTACGACATTCCAGATGTGTCATATTTAATGTATGACGAATCATGTCACAAGGAGTTACAGATACGTCAGTATTTCTGACGTATCTGTAAACACAAAAGTGACGCATTTGTGAATTGCATCACAAAAGTAACGCAACTCCAGTAATGCGTCCTTTCACATTGGGAAAGCACCACGTGAAAGGTCTTGCGTCAGTCTTACACCTGCTGTGAGGCAGGCGCAAGATTTTGACGCAACAGCATCCTAAAAGTGACGCAGAGAAATCTCATAGATTTCACTGCGTCGCTATTACGAAGCTTTTTGCGGGGGAACGCCCCCTCTGCATACATTATACCTGGTGCAGGTATAATGTGGCGCAGGGTTTTAAAAAGTGACCCATCTACCTAGATGCGTCACTTTTTAAATATAGCGCAACGAGGCACATTTTTTTACACCGCTGGTGCGATGCGTCACTTTTCTGTGCGCACTCCTTACGACATTCCAGATGTGTCATATTTAATGTATGACGAATGATGTCGCAAGGAGTTACAGATGCGTCAGTATTTCTGACGTATCTGTAAACACAAAAGTGACGCATTTGTGAATTGCGTCACAAAAGTAACGCAACTCCAGTAATGCATCCTTTCACATAGGAAAAGCACCATGTGAAAGGTCTTGCATCAGTCTTACACCTGCTGTGAAGCAGGCGCAAGATTTTGACGCAACAGCATCCTAAAAGGGACGCAGTGAAATCTCATAGATTTCACTGCGTCGCTATTACGAAGCTTTTTGTGGGGGAACGCCCCCTCTGCATACATTATACCTGACGCAGGTATAATGTGGCGCAGGGTTTTAAAAAGTGACCCATCTACCTAGATGCGTCACTTTTTAAATATAGCGCAACGAGGCGCATTTTTTTACACCGCTGGTGCAATGCGTCACTTTTCTGTGCGCACTCCTTACGACATTCCAGATGTATCATATTTAATGTATGACAAATCATGTCGCAAGGAGTTACAGATACGTCAGTATTTCTGACATATCTGTAAACACAAAAGTGACGCATTTGTGAATTGCGTCACAAAAGTAACGCAACTCAAGTAATGCGTCCTTTCACATAGGGAAAGCACCATGTGAAAGGTCTTGCGTCAGTCTTACACCTGCTGTGAGGCAGGCGCAAGATTTTGACGCAACAGCATCCTAAAAGTGACGCAGTGAAATCTCATAGATTTAGCTGCGTCGCTATTACGAAGCTTTTTGCGGGGGAACGCCCCCTCTGCATACATTATACCTGACGCAGGTATAATGTGGCGCAGGGTTTTAAAAAGAGACCCATCTACCTAGATGCGTCACTTTTTAAATATAGCGTAACGAGGCACATTTTTTTACACCGCTGGTGCGATGCGTCACTTTTCTGTGCGCACTCCTTACGACCTTCCAGATGTGTCATATTTAATGTATGACGAATCATGTTGCAAGGTGTTACAGATACGTCAGTATTTCTGACGTATCTGTAAACACAAAAGTAACGCATTGCTGGAGTGCGTCACAAAAATGACGCAACTCTAGTAATGCGTCCTTTCACATGGGGAAAGCACCTTGTGAATGGTCTTGCGTCAGTCATACACCTGCTGTGAGGCAGGCGCAAGATTTTGACACAACAGCATCCTAAAAGTGACGCAGTGAAATCTCATAGATTTCACTGCGTCGCTATTACCAAGCTTTTTGCGGGGGAGCGCCCCCTCTGCATACATTATACCTGACGCAAGTATAATGTGGCGCAGGGTTTTAAAAAGTAACCCATCTACCTAGATGCGTCACTTTTTAAATATAGCGCAACGATGCGCATTTTTTTTACACCGCTGGCGCGTCACAAAAAGTGACGCACCGGCGGCGCAAAACTGTCGCAAGGCCTTCATAAATAAGGTCCTGGAATTTCCCCGTACTTCGAACCCCGGTGCGCTTCCCGGAGCGCATACCGAAAAAATCGAGAAAAAATATGTTTTTAAAAATGCCCTGCGAGACCCTATTTTAGCCCCCACATTAAACCTAGGGGGTCAGGAGGGGGTCTACTTATAGTCCCCCCTTATAGTCATTTCTCCCTTTTTTTATGTCACCTCTTGTGTCTCGATCCTACCGAGACACAAGATGGCGACCGCTCCGGACTGTTTCGAATGTTTACAGACACCCGTGAGCCAATCAGCTTTCCGCGCGCAAGTCACGTGTCGCGCCTGGTGCGTGCACCGGAGCGCGCCTATAGATATATATATTTTTTTGAACCTAAATTACTCAAAATCCACTGGAGCACATATCGTGAGAAATTGCAAAGGCACATCGGGCTACCAGTCCCTACAATTTTGCCAAATTTGGTGGAAATCCATTCAGCCGTTCAGGCTAAAAGTGAAATCGACCGCCCTATGGAAATTACCATGGGGAAAACGCGTTTTGGGACCCCCCTTTTATCTCGGCCCCCGCTTGACGAACCCCCCCCCCAAACTTTCAGGGAAGGACCGGAGCTCGATGAGGCCATTTTGAGGACATTTTCAGGCAGATTCGTCAACCGGTGCCAAAGTTATTCCAAATAGAATTTTGAGATTTAACATTGAAAAAAATCCTAACTATAACTACCTACTGGCGACCGCCAGTAGGTAATAATATATATATATATATATATATATATATATATATATATATATATATATATATATATATATATATATATATATATATATATATATATATATATATATATACATATATATCAAGTAATCCTGCCAGGATAGCTGCCACGTATTAAATCACGCGCTGCCGCCAGCAAACAGGACACAGACCCGGTATCAGTGCTTCAGATATTTATTTTCCCGAAAGTCAGAGATGCGTTTCGCAGCGTGAACTCCGCTTGTTCACTCGACAAATGATTTGGACTGAGGAAGCAGTTTTTAAAGTGACAGTGCACGATTTTTGTGAATCACGTGAATTACATTCTCTATGGACATGGAAAACATACTATTTTGCGCGTATTTACATTGCTGAATGCCGTTTATTTTCCAAGTTTGAGATAATAGTTTGTTTGCAAAAAAACGCAATACACATATACATATATACATTCATGAAATAATACATAAATATCAGTAAAATACTAAAACATTTGGTGATACTTTAATAGGCTGCCTTGCACCAAAAAGACACTTAAGATACTTGTGTTTTAACTTTTCCGCTGGCGATTGTAAAACTAAAACTAAAATAGTTTATACATGTATCAAATATTGATTAGGCACGCCCCTTGCAGATTAATTTTTATAAATTTGCTGTGTTATCGATTTCGTTTTTAGATATTCTTGTAAAATACATATACCTGGTATCTTGTTGGAAGTGTTTTTTTATATATATCACCTTCCTTAGAGAAAACTTATAAATAGTGCCTAATGTGCTAGTGAAATAAAAATGTTAACCAGTGTATACAATTTGGTGATTTTCTTGAATCTAATGAGCATATCAAGCTATTGTTGTCAATATTGCCATAATTGTTTTTTACTAATCATTTCTTTCATCACTCTACCATCAACTTTTTGCGTTTATGTTGTTTATTGCCTGATACTTGAAGTTTACATCATGGCTGACCAATCAAAAATAATAATTACAGGATTTCTAGTCTGAGAGGATTTATAGTGCTGCCTCATCCTAACACTAGATACGTGTTTGCCTTGATCATCGTCGACATCGATACATCCTATCTCATTTGATGACATCAATGTCCTACATGTGCAAAGTACAATACCTAAAATGTTATAAAATGTTCAAAATATTTAAAAACTTCATTTTTTGAAGTTTCACTAGTCGCGAAACATAAAGCTAAGATAAATGGGATCTGGAGCCAGGATATAGCACAACAATATAAGGCGTTCCGCGCAGAAAGATATGAATATGGGGAAAATGTGGGCAGATGTTTAGCACAGAGAATGCGTGGGAGACAGACTATGCAGCGTATAAATTCTATAGAAAATAATCAGGGAATTCGAATAGAATCACCAGAGGGGATACTGCAGGTGTTTTATGAATACTATACAAATCGTTATACCCAAGAAGATTCTTCATCTGATTTACTTGACCAATATATAGATAAATTGGAATTGCCTCCATTAGATTTGGCACAGCAGGAACAATTAGAGCTTCCAATCACAATTGAAGAACTTGAGACATCCCTGAAAGAATTAGCCTTGGGGAAGGCTTGTGGCCCGGATAAACTCCCATTAGAAATTTATCAAATTCTATTCCCGATAATTAAAACTGAC
>NW_028251657.1:0-70814 GCF_964263255.1 Lissotriton vulgaris | reverse complement strand
TTAAGTTGTTGCCAGCGGATTCAAGGTGGCCTAGTGACGCTTCCTGGTGGTTCTGATCAAAGGGAAATTCTTATCTTTGATTGCTGCAGCTAAGAGGGTTCGCTCATGTCTACAATCCTTTGTATACCATGAGTGAGCTCCTCTTGATGACATATTGGACTAATGGTCCAATCTAGGAACTGTAAAGTGCATTTTAAGTTGGTCAAAGATGCAAGAGTGAAACCTAGCTACATCAGCAAAACCGATTTTGCTGGTAACCACCGACTGGAGCTTTCGTGCTCCTACTGTCAAGTCATGCTGTATGCCTAAGATCTTGTTTTCTTGAAAGGCCACCTTCTGCCAATTTAAAGATATGTTGTTATTCAAGAGGAGGATTTCCCTGGTGAGGGTCAGTGGTGGGTTGCTCTTGGGGTAGTAAGGAGCTTCCCTCAGACGGTTCATACTTAGACAGAGAGGATTGCGATCACTCTTTGTGGTGGTGCATGCACTTATATCAATTAGATCTCCCCAGAGCCTCACATCGAGGAGATTGTAATCGATACGAGACAGGCAGCTGACTCTGTTGTATGTGTTTGTGCCCTGCCTATCTTAGTGATTTCTGCCATTAACTGCCTTCAGGCCGAACTCAACATTAAGGACATTAAGGTGGAGTGCCATCTGTGTCAATTTTTTAACTGGGGGTCAATTTAAGGAGGGGAGAGCCCATTTGGTGTCATCATCCTCTGTGCCTAACAGATATTCTTTGTCAAGTGGTGTGAAGGTGCTATTAAGATCGCCCTCTACTATCACTCTGGAGTATGCTGAGCATCTAGCTAAGCTCTCTTCTAACAAGGTGATAGTGGGTGAGGGTCTACCCCCTTTGGTCCCTCTCACATAAACATTGAACAAGTCAATATGATCTCCCCCTCTGGGTCTCCTGAGGCCTACCCCCAGGATATCTGGGCTGGAACTTGGATGGAGGTTGATCTGAAAGCCCAGAGTGTTGCTCAACCAGATAATCAAGCTCCCTGCCCGGCGCCATCTATCTATCTTCTCATGGATGGGACACCTTCTGCCAATCCTCAGTGTTTGGGCGACTATCTACATAGGTGAATGGAATAGTACATGACTCAAGATGCTGATGGTCTTCCTTCAGGAGTCAATCATTAGCTTCTAAGCTAGAGTCACTAACTATTCGACCAAGTGGTTGGGGTGCAAATAGCTTGCTATTATCAAAGGGTGTAGAGCACTTAAACTGGATTGAGGAGGCATCAGGGGAACAGGTTTGATATTCCAGGGCAAGGAGGTTTCAGTCAAATCTGTCAATTTAAGGGTAAGTTTAATGCAATCGAGTGGTTGAGCAGTAAAAATACTCCTCCGTGCTCTGATAATGTCATCATGAATCACGGAACGACAGCCCCTGATGTTATGAATCCAATGATCTGGTCAGAGAATCTTCCCCCTTGTTCCCTTTCCTTTTGTCAAATTTCAGGATATTGACCATGTAGATTTTTTGGGGAGTCGGCAAGCATGGGATAATTGGTTGAGTCCGGGCATAGTATGGCAGTGGTTGTTCCTGGGTTAGGGAGGTTTTCCTATGCCCAGGACAATTAGGGGAACCATGCACGACCATTGGGTTAGGAGAATAGGTGGCTCAATTGATAGTGGGTACAGATGATGCTTGGGTGTGAGGAAGGATGGTGGGGTGAGGCTTTGTGGGTCCATGGGAGGCAGTATCCCTTCCACTGATAACTGACTGGTGGGTTATTTGATGATTATGCATTAGTAGTGTGTAAGCTTCTGACTCAGATTTTGCATGTAGTTGGGGGGGAGGGGTGAGCCATTCTTCTAAAATGACTTGACTAAGATGATGAGACCGTCAATCATAGATCTCATGATCCCTATTTCAGCCGTGAGCGTATTAATGAGCGGGTGTGTATTCTGGGATTCTGGGTGTTATGCTCATGTGGTCACATCAGTAGCATCAGGGGACAGCTGGGGGGTGTTTTCCTTGGGCACGTCAAACAGATCCAAAAGAGGGGTGAACCTGTTTGCACAAGAGATAATGGGTTCTTCCTGTGATTTTTTGAACATTCCTGGAATGGCAGGTGGGCGACTGGGGATAGAAATTCTTGGAGACGGTTGGCCAGAAGGGGTGCGTGAGGGAGTAGCTGGTTCAGCTTCAAAAATGCATTCACACTCGCTAATCAGGCTATCAATACGGTCAATACCATCTAGAACACAGATACTTCATGGATTTTTCAGCGATTTTCAGAATTTTTTTCCCTTTCCTCGTTTTTCCACCCCAGAGCCCCTAATAGTTTTTCTCTTCCCCATCTGTCTGCATCCACGGGTGCGCAACCCAAAGTAAATTAAAACCAGCTGTAATCTTTCCCCTTACCACCAATAAATGACAAAGCACAATAGCAGAGCAATGTTAATGCAGACGCCTGGCTCTACAAGTAGCTTACGTGATCACACAATCAATGGGATTTAGCTCAGTAGCTGAGAAGTGAAGTGTTAAAACAGGATGGAGGGATTCGCCCTCCAAACAGCGACAAGCAAGGAATACCTGAAGCCACAAATATGAGGAAAAGGAAAAAAGGGACTGTCTCAAAGAAATGTCTAGTTTTATAGAAACAAGTTCCCAAAATTAGCAACAAGTGGAAGACAAACGACCAGCGTCAACAGTCCATAACAATATCACATCGTAAGTCAGCAAACAGTTCCAACTTGCTTGTAGTCAGGGAAGTACAGGTCCAGACTTTGCCTAACCCCAGCATGTGTAAGAAAGAAAAAAAAAGGGCACAGTACCTCAGGTATTCATTGTCGGCCTGCAGTGGGCGATAAATATCTAGGTGTAAGGGGGTGGCCCTGCCCTGACTCTTCCTGGCAATGACGGGCAAGGAAGGGCCCGCCATAGGCCCGGCCTTTGCCCGGGTGTGGCCTGCGCACGTCCTGCATCACAGGTGGTTGCAGGCGCTTTTGTAGTGCATTGGCAATCCCTGTCTCCAGGGAGTGAAGGTTTCTGGGACATGTAGTCCCCCAGCGAGGTAGCAGGCAGGAGATGGTGGCGGAGGTGAGTGTGTCCAGCGCTGCAGGTGGTTGCAGGTCCTTTTGTAGCGTGTTGACGACCCCTCCCTCCAGGGAGCAAAGGCTTCTCGGACCTGTAGTCCTCCAACGAGTTAGCAGGCAGTAGATGGTGGCGGCGGTGAGTGTGCTGTTATATACTATTGGATATATTTTTCATTTTCACATTGCTCTGTTAAAAAGGAAAGAAAGTTACATTTTTAAAAAGAAATTAAAGATAAGGAGCTTTGCTCTTTTCATACCCTTTGCCTAGGATAGACGTAGTCCTATTCCTCAGGCCCTCATTCTGAGTGTCAAGTCATTCATGATTCAACCTTAAATACAATTTAAGGCAGAGTCAGGAATACTAGGAGTCCAGCATTTTCGCAAACCCCAGGGCAAATGTTGCCAGCTCAAAGATGAGGACATTAGTGAAAAGAAAATTGCTTAAAAATTGAGACTTACTAAAAGATTCTAAATACCTGATCACAAATTTCACTGCACATTCTCATTTCTTAGGGGCTGTGCAGGTACAAAGTTACAGTATCACAATATCCCTGCCTCCCAAAATTACTGCTAAGTGCAGTACCAATTGTTCTAGATATTGGTAACCCCACCCAACTTGTAATGAAGACGTAACTCAGGTTTTACTTACCAGAACTTACAATAAATTAATGAGGCTGGTAGCACTGAACAGCTGACATTGGTATTAAGTGTGAAAGATAGCTTTAAAAAAAATACAAAAATCGGCAGCTCAGTTATTAATCAAATTTGATTCTTTTGACGAAGGAAAATCAATTGTTGAGCTAATGAGTATTCTAGACCACTGTATTGAAATAAAAAAGTCTATGGAAAGGCAAGATCCAATAATATTGGATTGTTATAATGAGTCCTATGTTGAGGTTACTTCGTTCAATGCTAATACATTTATTTGTTCTAAAAGCGCAAGTATAGCTGAAATATTTTTCGGAAAGCATTCTTGCATGTGTAGAGACTCCACATTAAGGTGAAAATCTCTGCACAGCAAAATATAAGAGAGTTGGAACCTCTGCATGTAGATCTGTGAATAGGAGAGTTGGAACCTCCGCACGTAGATTTGTCAATAGCATTTTGGAGTGTCTTAGTAGTACTAATGCAGCATTACTAAGAGGCTCATTTTGATGTCGGAGGGAAAGCCTCCGCCCGACACCAACTCGGAATCGAGACCAACCGACTTGCGGTCAGCGGTTCCGCCCGACGTATTACCATGCAACCGAAAAGTGTTCAGTCGTATTCCCATTGCTTGCTATGGTAGGTTATGTTATGCCTGAGAACCGGCTGTCACATAGGCTCCTATGGGGAAATGGGGTGTTTGTGTAAAATCCTGCACTCTGTTGTAGGCACCCATGGTGCATGCCACACAGAGCAGGGTTTCACAGGGGGGTTTCTGACAGCCTTTCTGAGTCAGACAGTCCGACATGGAAAGGCGAAAGGTGTGCAAGCATTATGTTACTTCAAGCCATGAAGAGGAAATGCTCAGCATTTGAGTAAATGAATACAAAATATCAATCTGGAAAAAAAAATTCTCCTGAATGGTCTATTTTATCATTGAAAAGCTTGTACTTGATTGAAAATTATAATAAAAATACAATCAAGATGCATGCTGGTGGATTTTCAACATTTCTCAGGTGACTCACACAGTGCTTAATTTTAACCGGTGGCTGCCAGTGGGGTTCACCAGCACTCATTTCTGGTGACATGCACTTATTTATCCTTGCCCAACATACACCAAGAGCAAGAGCGAGAAAATGAACAACAGAGAAAGATGGATAAAGAGAAAGACCAAAAAACAGTCACGAAGGGATAAAACAGGAATCTGCAAGAGTGAGCTAACAGTGCTAAATGAGTGTCCTTTAAGGTGATTAAAGAGGCATGAGAAGGATTTCCAAGCTATTTAGCCTTGGTATTTGGGGAACAGGTGCTGGCAGTGGATTTCTGAGCAAAGGATTATGCACCAGCACTTATTTTTCAACAAATTAAGAACTTGACTCACATAGATGAATATTGACATTCCCTTTGCTACTGCCTCCCTCTAGGTTTTTTAGTGACAGTTAAATATATGGTTGAAATATATCAATGCTCTATAGTCAACTTACTGTCACATTTTATCAAAAAGATGTAATTTGTATGAATGTCTTTATTCTGTCCCCCTACTTTGCTATCTACTTCTGTAACAAGATTAATATAAAGTAACGGTGTGCTTATTCTAAATGATGAATGCGTACATGTTTGCTAGTCATCAGTATGACTGTGTTCGAAATCGGGTCTCTAGCTTCAGAGGTATGCACCCTGTCCAAGTAAGGACCACAATCCTATTCAGGGAAAGTCATATACACAACCAAAATGAACCTGTGCTCACCCTCTGGTGGCTTGGCCCGAGTAGCCAAGCTTATTTTAAGAGGCAATGTGTAAAGTATTTGTGCACATTTAAAACTCAGAACCCCAGTGCAAGCATCACAAAAGTACTCCACACTGATCTAGTCTCTTTGCAGAATAACACAAGACCAAAACAAAGAAAGTCCAATGAGCACTGATTAAGTTATGCATGTTTAAAATTGTAAAGATCAACAGAGTGCTTAAGGATACGAGTCCTGAAAAAAAACTTATATTTGGGAGGTTATTTACAGTCACGCCTACCAGGTTACACTATGTAAGAACCAGTGGATTATTGGGTATAAAGATGGTAGATATCTAATATTCATAGCCCCACAGTCGCTAGTACAGAAGTCTCTAACTGGTCCCTGAACCTGTTCACTGAGGCGAGAGAGTTCAGTACAGCTACGGGGACCGCATTGGGCATATTATAAATAGTTCCTTGCGAGAAAGGGCTGCTGATGTTGAGGAGTCCAAGCATTGGTACCGATGTAGGAGTCGAGCTGAGGGGGTGTTGGCGAGCCTCGGAAGTTGTGCCCCCGTTGTTGTGCTTGCTAGCTTTCCGGAAGGGAGTTGGAGATGTAGAGCACCCTGCACTGATCCTGTGGATGGAGCCAGACTGATTAGCCTTGCGTTTCTGGCACGCCCCTGGTCACCCAGGCAACGCTTCTCTGGGGAGCCATGCTGCGAGGCGCTGAAGTGGCTTTGAAAAAGGAGGTGGTTCAGATCAGCATTCACAGTCAAGGAAGAGGGCAGCGTGAGTCTAGTACGAAGTGACGTTCAAGGGCAAAATGGAGCGTTTGATCCTTCAGCAAAGGGAAGCACTAGTCTCTTAGCAGAGTTTTCGATAAGGTACAGGCTAACCTTTGTCAGGCCCCCCTGCCAAACTTACAGGATGCAGAGCTCGATGGAAGTGGCGAGGTCTTTGATGATTCTAAGACTTCCTGTACTGTAGGCAAACCCTTGGACTTACTTAGGATTTAAAATGTGGTTGAGAGTAGGTTCTGTCCCCCTTACTGGCAGGCAGCAGGCAGCAGGCCAGCACATCAGACCAAGTTGCAAAGTGGCAGTCCCTCCTGCAGCACCCAAAAGTGAACTGAGAACATGGTGTCAAAGGTCCAGTACTTATACTCATTTTAGCCTTTGAAGTAGGGAGACTTCAAAGAAATGTCTTTGTAGTGCACAAGACCCTGCCCTTCCCTGCCTTGGCTCCAGACTCCCTACACGGGGGTATGCAGCCCTTTCCATGGGGAAAGAACCTAGACCTTTCAAGTAGAAGTGTCAGCCACTCCATCACATCCTGCTCAGGCAGACCCATCAAAATGCAGGTGACCACTCAGGCACACATATCCTTCCTTTATGTGCATCTGTCTAGAGAGAATGAGGGAAGCAATATGCCACCCAGCCCAGATGTATATAATCAAAGATAGGCAAAGAGCACTAAAGGATTTAAGTAAAAAAATGGCATCTTTGTAAAAGGGTATTTTTCAGGCCTGCAATTTAAAAACCAACTTCAATAAAGGATGTCTTTTTAAATTGTGAGTCCAGAGACAGCAAACCTACTTTCCTTGTCTTTTCCCAATTTAAAGTTGGACTTGTAAAAGGTTAAAAAGCAGCTCCAATGTCACACTGTGGGAGAGATCAGCCTTGCAGTTGTGAAATATGAATATTTCACTACCTGGACATGTAAAGCTTAAAGGTACATGTCCTACCATTTAAATGCACTGCACCCTGCTCATGGGCTGTCCAGGACCTTATTTAGGGGTGACATATATATAATAAAAAGGAAGGTTTGGGCCTAGCAAGTAGGTTAACTTGCCAGGTCGAAATGACTTTTTAAATCTGCACAACAGGCTCTGCAATGGAAGGCCTGAGCCATGTTTAAAGAGCTACAGAGGGGGTGGCACAATCTGTACTGTTGGCCCACTAGTAACCTTTAATTGGTATACCCTAGGCACATAACGTGCACTTTAGTTGGGACTTATAAGTAAATTAAATAAGCACAGAAATGAAAAGGAGCATACAATTATAGACAATTCCTCAGTCAAGTACAATCAGTATCATAAATCCATAAGATCCCCAAATATTATTGAGCAGGGAGTCAAAGTGTTTTGTCCAACATGGACTTCCTCATGGCTGTAAAACAATGTAATAATTTTGTTTTGTTTTCTTCTATATCCCCCAAAAACCTTTTCCCCAAAAAATTATTTTATAAGTAATTTATGACTTATAAATCAGATAGACATGCTGAAACTTGTCACATAAACTTCTGAACAAACATGTTATCAAATATCACCTTTTTGTATATGAAACCCTGCCTCTATACATTTGATCCTGCGCGTCTCCAGAAAAACACCTTCAAACCATCACCACACTCCCTGGGAGATGTTCACACATTACTTGTCAGTGGTGCCCATAACGGAGCGAGTCATTCATACTCACATTCACCCTGCTCTCAGGATTGGTGAAGACCTAGAGGAGAGTTGCTGGATTTAGTGGAGTGTTTTACTTCATACTAAAATGTATACACTATATACATCTGCAGTTTATCGATATCACCATGGTTTTATTTTCTAGGAACATTAAAGCACCCCACCATTATTGTCAATGGATCTGCTAGTAAAAGTTAACTAATGGATAACAAGACCAGCTTAATTGTCCATTTATTTAATTTTTATTTAGAGATAAAATCTCCTAGCATGACCTTACTTTTATTCACTCTATTTTAATAATCATTTAAACATTTAATAACCTAGAGAGAAAGAGAAGTTAAATTCAAACATTTATATTTATTAGCAAAACAGTTCAGAAAATAAGTTGTAAACATATTACCAAGATCTCAGGACACGGACATCAGAACAAGGACAGAACAGTTCTCAAAAACCACCTCTCTATTTTTTCTTGATGTTCACCTCCCATCAGGACTCCGCACCCATTCAAAAGCTAAAGTCCAGAACATTTTCAAAGTCTTTGCACCATATCAAAAATGTCATCAAACCGACAGCATGTCGTGGTGCGTAATAAAATCAAAAAGCAAGCTTTTTTCTTACTTCCAAACATCCTCTTTTATACCATTTTTTCCTTAACTTATCTGTCTAAAATTCAAAACTATTAGGGTCCTCATTCATTTTTATTGGTTGAAACAAGGGGTGGATGAGCATAACCTCATCTCCTCAATGTCCAGATTTCCGCCAAGTCAACGTTAAAGTCAAAAAAATAAAGTCTCAATTGTCTTTTAGCAGTTCAATGTGTCTGCCAAAATTATATCAAGAGCAAGTCGATTTTGCATCACTATAGCTCTCATCGCAACCATTTCAATGTTTACCAGTAGAAATACTCCTGCTGTATCCGTTGACAAATAATCTACTATCATTGACAATTTCCGAATTCTGTTTGCATTAAAGGATATACCCACTGCTGGTATCTGTGCTCCAAAAACATCACCTATTATTTCTATCACACTTTCTCTTCTTCTACAACTTAAGGGTTTACCTATCTCATGAATTCCATTAGTTCCTCTATCTACATGGAAAATTTCAGGAAAGACCAGGCCTATGGAACGTCCCATACCAGTGATCAGGCAATCTATAATAAGCTTTGTTCCCACAAAGAAAGTATATCCCAGGGAAGACTGGGTCATTACCACCTTTAAATCCCCAACCCCCTTTTATAATGTATGTATCTTCACATTGATTTGCTCCCACAAAATAATTATCATACAAAGTGTTGTCTCTCTGAATACATAGTTTCCCTAATAATGGTGTATCTATATTTATAGCTACATTCACATTATTTCCTTCTATATTATCATCCTCAAATGTCCACATTGAAGATTTAGTTTGCTTTGCTTTTTCTCTTCTTTTATACTGAATTCTCCTTTCTTCTACCATATCCAAAAAGGCGTTTTCTTAATTTCTAATTTTACAGGTCAAATTATGTTTAAATGCATATTCATGGGCCAACTCTTGTGTTTCTAAAATATAATCTCCGAAAAGATTTGCAGGTTTGATTTGATTCAGTTCAGCTACAATTTTCAATTTCACAAAAACATCATCAGTATTAAAATAATAATACCTGTTCTATAAAACAAACTAGTTAATACACTACAAGTAACTCCATATGTTAATGGAAGATGGTCGTATGTTACACGCTCTGATAAAGATGCTGGTAATTTTACACACACTTAGCAGTCACTTGCATCCATCATTCTCACATATTCAGACAATAATCTTGAAAACGAATTACGAGAAAAGACACTAATTGAGTTATCTTGATGTACTTCAGATTATTATACATGTAACATTTCAACTTTTGTCTCAATAGTCTTCTCTTTCATACTCTCATTTGCCTTGACTTTCTCAAAATCAGGCCTGAAAGGAATTATAATAGCTACAATCAACCATACCAACATTAATAATCCAGTATATATTAACCAAATTCTACACCATTTTCTAAAATGGGTATATTTCGATTTAGTTACATCATTAGTAGCCATTTTTATGTTTTTACACAGCACTTTCTGCAATCTTTTCTGACCTTATCGTGTCTCTTTAAACCTGTTCTTTGCACTCAAAGTGGCCTTGCCACCGAAAATTGCAAAATTATTTTTCCTTTCCTCTTTTCTCTTTCACAGTTTCCCAGTTTTGACATTTCTTTTTTTTCTTTTTGAATTACAGTTGACTCACTTTTCCTTCACTTTGGCAACTCAAATTTTTATGGCTGCTATTCACTTCACTTATTGGAGGCATAAGGATATATGTCAATTCAGGTAACTTGTATTATTGATTTGATCTTCTCACTCTTTTTGGCCTTTGAACAATCTCTATCTTTTTACCCAACAACTCCTTTTGACTGGTTATTTTGTTTACTTGATCTTCTGGCACTTTTGCTTTATTAACCCGTCTGACTCTCAGACCATCAGTTCCTTTAGGCCAATTATCTTGTTTACAAGCCCTCTTGGTTTCAGGTCCAACAGTGTTACGTTCCACTCTCTAAGCTCTTTTCTTGAACTTCTTCTCAATTGAGTTTCATCTCCACTGTCATCTGACTCAGTTTCAGATCTCTCTACAGTTTCATTTATGGTGAACTTTTTTTTTTAGGTCTGTTTCTTTCTCTGAGCTTGTTTTCTCTTTGGTCAGTTCTTTCACTCTGTTAGGAACTTCTCCATAGCTGGGACTTGGAAGCTCATCCTCATCGTGAGTTATTTCCCTTTCACCAGTTTTGAGATTATGGTTCCTGCTTCCAGAGCTTTCAGACTGCTCTTCAGTATTTTTCTTACTACCAGTTTTTTTCACTTTGCTCATTGTCCTTACTGGTATCAGTTCTTCAGAATTTGGCACTTCAATAGCTTCACTTTCTCCTTCAGGCGCAGAGCTTGCATCTGATATTTCCAGATGTTGGCGAACAGGTCGAGCTTCAGTATCTGGATCTTTCTCTAGTTCACCTTCAGAATCGGAATCATTTGTGCTTTCTCCTTCGTCTTGTGGATTTTTAGGCTCATGCACATGGATGGTGTGACTTGCATGGACCCATCTCTTCACTCCAGCACATTTAACTGCAGTTGTGCTGACCAGAATGACTTGTCTGGGCTTCTGCCAACAAGGGACCAAGCAATTTCTTCTCCTGTGTACCTTTATCCGAACCCAATCTCCAGGGACTAGATCATGAGCTGGATGTTTTTCTTTTGAATTTGCCTCAGTTCCCCCTTGATGGAACACAGAAGTTCCTAGGTCAGACAGATTTTTGCAGTAAACCAGTATGATATCATCATTAATAGTCAATAGTTTATCAACTGGCACAAATGCTTGTCTCATCACTCTTCCCATCAGGATTTCATGTGGACTTAGTCCTGTCTTTTTATCAGGTATGCTCCTTAAGGTCATCAGAACAAGTGGCAAAGCATCAGGCCATTTCAGTTCCGTGGCCATCACATTTTTGCAATTCTGTTCTTTATGGTTCCATTTACTTGCTCAACTCCCCCTGAAGCCTCTGGTCCTTAAGCACAATGCAATTTTTGACGAATATCCAGTGCTTCACAAATCATCTGCATTAGCTCAATGTGAAAATGTGTTCCAACATCTGTTTCAATGGTTACTAGGAAACAGTAGCGTGGAATGATTTCTCGTAAAAACAGTTTTGCAACAGTCACTCCATCATTCCTCTTGGTAGGAAAGGCCTCTACCCACCAAGAAAACAGGCAAATGATCACAAGTTCATATCGAAGTCGATTACAAGGTGGTAGTTCAATAAAGTTTAATTGCATACGAGTGAATGGACCTCCCTCCCGTTCTATGGTTCCCAGACTCACAGCTGTCTTTATTCTTGGGTTACACTGTTGACAAACAAGACATCGCTGACAAAGGCTCTCAGCAATCATCCTGAACTTAGGATTATACCATGTCTGTCTGAACATACGGATCATGGCATCCCTACCAATATGGGCTTCACCATGGTAAATTCGGGCCATAGTTGAAATCATGTTATCAGTCATTACTGGTCTTTCATCTTTGTAAACCCAAATTTCATCCTCCTCTCTTTGTCTACATCTTGCTTTTAACCAGACATATTTCTCTTCCTCACTTGCTTCTTACTTCCTGTCAAGCCTCAACTACTGTTTTTAGCATTATAGGACTTGAAACATGTTCAGCTTTTCTGTCCCGATGTATAGATGCAAGATTTTTAGTACAGTATTTTGCAATTGAACCAACGAAGCGATTATCTCTGGTGACATAGTCATCTTCTTTCTTGTGAGCTGCACATTTCACAACAGCAATTTTATCAGGTAACTGGATTGCATCAATCAACATTTTCACAAATTCAGCATTTCTAATGGAGCATCCTGCAGAAGTTAAATAACCTCGTAGGGACCACAATTGACAATAATGATGGACAACCCCAAAGCCATATTGACTATCCGTCACTATGTTAACTCGTATCTCTTTTACCAGTTCACATGCTCGAATTAAAGCAATCAATTCTGGTATCTGAGCAGAACAAATTCCTTTTAGACAAGATGCTTCCAGGACATCTGCCACTGTGCATACAGCATATGCAGCACTCAGAACACCCTCATCTGTTCTCAGAAATGAACCATCACAAAGATTACATAATCAGATTCAGTCAATGGTTCATCTTTAATGTCAGGTCTTGGCCTGGTACAATATTCAAGAATATCCAAACATTTATGATCAACTTCATTTCTCACCTCAACATCCATGACATCAGGTAACATTGTAGATGGATTTACATTCACACATTGTGAAATTGTCACTTTATATGCACCTAGAACTGTCTTCTCATATTTTGTCATCCTGTTATTAGAAAGGAACTGTGTCTTTGTCCTAGTAAGGAGAATCTCCACTGAATGCGGTACATATACCCTCAAAGGAAATCCCATCACTATACCTTCACTTTGTTCCAAACTCACACTTGTAGCAGATACTGCTTTTAAGCATCCTGGCAATGCTTTTGCAACTGAATCCAAAACAGCTGAGAAATATGCAATTGGCTTTCTCAGTTTTTCATGTCTCTGAATTAGAACTGACAATGCACATCCTTCTCGTTCACTGTAATATAATTCAAACTCTTTTTCATAGGCATTCCTAATGCTGGTGCTTCACATAGAATGGGTATAAGCTGCTCAAAAGCTTCCATTTCAGTTTTATTCAAAACTATGGGATCTTTTACATCTGCTCTTGTCAATCTCTGTAATGGTTTGGCTATTAGTGAAAATCCACTAATACATTGTCGACAATAACCTACCATTCCTAGAAACATCCTCAGTTGTCTCTGTGTTTTTGGAGGTTGCATTCCTTGTATCATCTTGATTCTCTCTATTGGTGACTTGTCTGATTCCTTTAGCAATTTTGTGACCTAGGTATTGTACTTCTTTCTGACAAAACTGTAACTTTGATATGGACACCTTATGTCCTCCATCTGCCAAACGGTTCAGTAATGCAATGGTATCTGAAACACATGCATCCCTTGTTCTTGATGCCAACAACAGGTCATCAATATATTGAACCAGTACTGATTCTCCAGGCATGTTTAGACTCTGCAATGATTTCTTTAACAACTGATTAAAGATAGATGGATAGTATACCCCTGAGGAATTCGGCACAATGCCAAAATACGGTCTTCAAACCGGAAAGCAAATATTGGCTGGCTATCAGGATGTAATGGAACAGTAAAGAATTCATTGCATAGATCAATGACTGTATACCATTCGGCATCATGTGGAATCTGGTACAAGAATACTGCTGGGTTTGGCACAATCGGACCACATGGGACGGCAATTTTATAGATTTTTCTCAAATCTTGTACTATCCTCAATGTTCCATTAAGCTTTTTTCAATCCCATTATAGGTGAATTACACGGACTGCTTACTATTTCTCTTAAAATTCCTCGTTCAATCATTTTGTTTATCACTGGAGTTATTCCTTCGATTATTTCTAAGTATGGGCGAATTTAGCAAATTCGCAATTCGCAAATTTGCGGATTTGCGAATTCGCGATCCGCAAAATTCGCGAATTTGTGTGAATTTGCGAAATTTTTTTGCGTGTTCGTGGGGTGATTTGCCTGTTCGCGGGGCGCTTTGCGTGTTCGCAGAGTTTTTTTTTGTGTGAGACCGCTCGTTGTTGTGCCCTTCTGCCCTCTGCCCCACTCGTTTTTGTGCCATTCCGCCCTCTGCCCCATCCGTTTTTGTGCCCTTCTGCCCCACTTGTTTTTGTGCCATTCTGCCCTCTGCCCCACTCGTTTTTGTGCCCTTCTGTCCTCTGCCCCACTCGTTGTGCCATTCTGCCCTCTGTCCCACTCGTTGTTGTGCCCTTCTGCCCTCTGCCACACTTGTTTTTGTGCCATTCTGCCCTCTGCCCCACTCGTTTTTGTGCCCTTCTGCCCTCTGCCCCACTCGTTGTGCCTGTTATAGAACAGGGGTTGACCCAATGAAGTCAAAGGACCTGGGTATTAAGCAGTACAGACAACAAATGGTCCTCGACATAATTTTGCCAATAGGAATAATCATAGAACTCAATCAAGTAAATTGACTCCACATTCAGGATAAATCTGTAGTCTTAGTGGTATAGAGGATAATAGCCCACACACTCAAAGGAATATTGTTACAATAAGTGCCAAATAACCAATGAAACCAAAGAAAGTCCAATTGGGACGGGTAATTTAATATACCATACAGTAATGATTGAAAATCAATATTTCTATGTACATGTATTTACACAAATCATAAAGCAATATTCCTTTGAGTGTGTGGGCTATTATCCTCTATACCACTAAGACTACAGATTTATCCTGAATGTGGAGTCAATTTACTTGATTGAGTTCTATGATTATTCCTATTGGCAAAATTATGTCGAGGACCACTCGTTGTGCGATTCTGCCCTCTGTCCCACTCGTTGTTGTGCCCTTCTGCCCTCTGCCACACTCGTTGCTGTGCCCTTCCGCCCCTCTCCTGTTTTATTTTAGAATGGCAGGAAGCACTAATAAATAAAATAAAGCAGGTGCTCGAATTCAGTTAAACTCGAGCACCTGCTTCTATTAGTGCTTCCTGATGAAGCTAACTTAGTAACTATTTTAGAATGGCGCTGGCAGCTTGCCGGCGCCATTCTAAAATAGTTACAAGCTTGAAGCGTGAACTTTTGCCCCCCGGATCCGTTCAGCTCGCGGATTTGCGAATTTTCAGCAAATTCGCGGGAATTAGCGGATTGCGAATTTGCCGAAAATCCGCAAAATCCGCGAGCAGAACAGATTTCGTGCCCATACTTAATTATTTCTGCTGTCATGTTGTACTGAGGAATGTTTGGGTAACTCACTCCTTCTATTAAAGAAACTTTCACAGGGTCTACTACTTTCATTAATCGAATATCTTCTCCTGTGAAATCCCACACTCGTTCTTTAACTAACTCTTTCAATTCAACAGGTATCTTCTCTCTCTCAAATACAGGAAACATACTACTCCTTTCAGATTCTGTCAGTGACATATTCATTTTATACAGGCTATCTTCATCTGGAGTTTGGAGCTCAGTGCCATCTGGTGACAGTAAATGGCACAGTTCATCGTAAACAGAGTGTCCCTACCAAGAAGGTCAACAGGATTACTGTCACACACTACAAATCAATGCATGTCTTTAACATTTCCAATTTCTACTTCAACTGGTTTTGTTAGGGATGTTTTGATCTGTCTATTTGCTACATCTACAACTTGGATGCTGTCAACAGAGAGAGGAAGATTTCGGACTTCTACTGATCTAACAGTAGAACGGGTAGCACCTGTGTCCACTAGGAAAGTCACATTTACATCATTCACCTTTCCATTAACAAAAGGACCAGATTGATCTACCTCTACAGAGACCCCAAGTACGCACTCTTCTCCCACTCTCAGGCACCGTCAGAAATTGTCATCCGACTCACTCCCATCTTCCTTCAACAGATACTGCGAACTCACATTCACTCTAGGTGATCTTATTACCTGTTTTCCTCTGTAGAATCCTGTCTCTGCACTGTATTTCTGTAGATTTACACTGTGTGGAAGTTGTGGTTGTGGGTTCTGACTCTGCTGAGATACTATCTGCTGCTGTGGCGATGGCTGTTGAATTACCTGATTCTGCACCTGCGGATTTAATGATGTATTTTCAGGATTAACTCTTGGTGGATACTTACACTTGATCCAGCGTCACTATAGAAATTCTGTCTCTCTATAAGCACCAATCTCTACCTAATACTCACCATATTAATCAAAACCAAGGCCCATACAACTGAGACAGAAAAGTGTGCAGCTGAATCATATGGCCTAATTAATCACTCTATCTAAACAAACTATGTACATTATATACAACTGCAGTATAACATTTTATTCATAGACTCTAGGAAAAACATTTAATTAGACCATTTTGGTCAAAGGATTTAGCTATTGGTAACGACTAAAATGATCAAGACCAGCTTGACGTTTTAAGTCTTTTATTTTTAAAGTTTCAAAGTTTCAGTTTCAAAATCTTTATTAGCTCATTTATTAAATTCAAACATTTTTATTTAATCAGTATTATCCATTAGTTTATTGGCACAAAAGTCTGGCACTTCGAAATTGCACAAAATTAATGAATTAAAATAAACATAAACCCTAATTCCCTATGTTAAGGTTTCTGACCTGAAAAAGAAAGGCATTTAATATGCATTCAAAATTCTTACGTGTCCAAGGAAAATCGGACAGCACTTCGCCCTCAGTCAGCCCCGCTCCCCTCAATGGGCTAAGTTTTTATACATTTTCTAACTCACTAATCTAGCTAAACATTACATTTTTAATAGTTTCCAGCACCCTGATTGGTTGCTGTCTGTCAGACCACCAAGAGGCCACCTCTTCCAAATATCAAAACGTCACTCGTCATTGTCCATTGACATGAAGCAACACCGGCTTCCGAAGGATTGATACAGTAACCAAAGTCAGTTCTCTGTTTCCTCCATAGCTCGGCCAAACCATCCCTTGTCACTTCCTTGGCCTTGGAATAAATATCATTCACAGCACATTACGCACAAATGTCTTTGTTTAGGCTTCAGTTTATTTCAGAGAATAGTTTTTGTGAAAAAGCTTCAACATGGCTATGCTTGGCTCTGCTCACAGTCGGGCTAACCATCATTTTCCAGAACTAGGCCTCAAACCTTTCTCTCGGGCTAGTATTCAAACAAACACAAAAGAATAATTAATACAAGACAAGAAAGTCGTTCTGTTACCTAACTTCCATTACTAATGTTATCCCATTAGTATAAATCACCTAGCAGAAGCACATAAAAAAGCAGCACATTTATAATCTACCATTCTTCATAATGTCCAGCAGGTTTCTTCATAAATCTGAAGTGATAAAAAGAAATACAAACACAACATAGATAACAACGTAACGTAGACACTAGCACATATAAATTAAGCACATGCCATCAATAAATCAGCCGCATTAATGTTGACAAAGACAATAGGACAAACAAAACAACATTAGTTATGTATTATAATAAGTACTTGCAAATGCAACAAGAGCACATTTATCATTAAACCCGCATGTCAACCACGGAGGCAAGATGGCGGGCGTGAGGACGCCCGTGTGAGGAGCAGCGTTAGTGGTCTCACCACTATCTTCACTTTCTAACCTGCTATGGCGCGCTAAGATCCTGGTTTCTCTGGCAATCTGTGCAAGCGGGAGTCGGGAATGCGGAGATGCGGAGAGATGTGCATCGGAGCCTCTACCGCTCATTTCTAGCAGTTTGGCGCTGGCGTCCCGCAAGGAGAGGAGGAGCGCGCGAGTCCCGTGAGATCACTCCCCGAAGCCCTTGCTGCAGACCTTGGCGAATCTCCAATTCAGACTGCCGGTCTCAGAGGGCAACTGCAGTAGAGTGCGGCGCTCTATCCGCTATGCAAAACATGCCGGTAAAAACAAAGCCGAAGACGAAGACCCGCGCTGTGACAGCCGCAGCAGTTCAAGATCAGGAAGCGGCTTTTACTTGTGAAATCATTGGACCAGCAGCGGCTCAGAAAATCAAACCGGGAGGCAATACAATTCAAAATATGAGCGCTCCTGTTTCTGCTCCAGTCCGGGACCAAACAGATCTCTTACCGGTGCATTCTGGGAATGGTAGTCCCAGTTTAGCTACAACTCCGAAGAATACATGGAATATTCAGGAAAGCAAATAAAACCAACAAAGGAAAAGGGGAGCAAGAGGCAGTTTCTGAGCAGCTGACTCAGCCGGAACAACCTTCAAACCAACAAACCACCCTAGCTAATATTGATTCTTTAATCCCTACAACTGGCCCGGCTGACACTGCACAGCAGATCCATGCGGAGATGGCTCTACCTCCAGGTATTATCACTCAAGATGTAATGGAGATTATCGAGACAGCTAATACGCATGTAGAAGTGGAATCAATGGATTCAGCAGGACAATTCTATTCGATGTCCGATTTATCAAGCGCACTGGAAGCCGGCAGTTGTAACGAGGATGGGACAGAAGGAGGCGGTGAGTGGGAAGATGATGAGAGTGGAAAAAGTATGTATAGTTCCCCCCAAGATTCTGACATTGGTAATGACAAATCTCCAGAGAGACCTGAGTGGGGGGACGATGAACACACGGTTATTACAATCCAAGGTACGTCCACTGAGTTCTCTCCCGCCCCTACTCCTGTGGTATCAACATCTGAAATGTCTGAGACATCTGAAATAACTCTAAATACGCTGTATCAAGTTATGCTTCAGCATCGTGAAGAAACCAGAACTGAGAACTTACGCACTCAAGGTGCAGTTCGCCGTCTTCAAAATAATCTTCGACGTGTTGGTAAAACCTGTGCTGAGATATCTGCAAGGGTGGGAGAAGCAGAAGCTCGGATCTCAGCAATTGAGGACTCAATGTCACATCAGAACAAACAGTTGTCGTCACTAGAGAGGCTAAAAGAAGAGATCAATTGGAAGCTTGTTGACCTTGAAAATAGATCACGCAGGAATAACCTGCGAATTTTAGGTATTCCTGAAGCTAGCGATGGGGGAGATATTAGAAAATTCGTAGTAGAGTTGTTTACTGAAGCCTTCCCGGAGGTTACCCAATGGAAGTGGGATATAGAACTTCAAAGGGCGCATAGATTCCCCTTTCAAAAACATGCTAGAAGCGATTCTAATACCAAACCTAGGGCCATCCTTATTTGTCTAAATAATTTTCTGGCAAGAGAAGCCCTTTATGATTTAGCTAGACCAGATAGAAAGCGCAGGGGGAAGGGTCACAAGTTCTTTGTCCGCCCCGACTATTGCCATTCTACTGTACAACTTAGATGGCAATTGCGACAGCTGATTCCAACATTTCAAGCAAAGGGAGCACAGGCCTATCTCCTTAATCCTGCTAAATTGAAGGTTATTTTCAAGGAGAAAACACATTTCTTAACTACAGATGGAGCAGCTAAAGAGCTACTGGCATCAATATGATTTAATACGACCTAATTTAGTTCTCCCTCACGAAATATCCAAACAGTAATAAGTGCCATAGATAGTGATATTATTAATTTGGTAAGATCGTCCATGTCTATTTTTTTCCTTTTCTTTTAGGCTATCTAGTATATTAGCTCATGTTTCTTTTTTTTTTTTTTCTTCTTTTTTCAGATAATGGAGGTCTTATATACTCTGATGGTTTGTTGGAGATTAGTGGTGAGCTCCACAAAGTTGCATCTCACATTTTCATCAAGATGAGGGGCTCTTTAGTCCCTCTGCCTCTCTATGGGTGGGGGCGGGGATGGGGGAGGGGTGGGGCCAAGAGGGGGGGAATGGGAGGGAAAGGGTGCGAGTTTGATCAGGTGAAGAGTAAATCTCTTAAAAGGGAAGCAGAGACTATAACGTTTGATGTGGTAATTGTTTTGAAGTTGAGCCTTAACTGTAAATGTTTTTGGAAGTGCCAAGAAAGAAACATGTGCATTATATTTTTTTCCTGTTTTTTCTGTTTCATGGTCTACGTTCTTGAAAGGATATGCTGGGTAAATTAAGGATTTGCTCATGGAATCTGTGTGGGTTAAATAACAAAAGGAAGAGGGGGATTTGTTCACAGATGATACAGGCTATGCAAATAGACCTGCTATGCATAGAAGAATCGCACTTAACCTGGAATGACCGGCACTGCTTTAATGATCTAGGCATGCATCTACTGGCTTGTACACGTCAAGGAACTACTACAAAAGGAGTAGCTATACTTATGAGAAGAGGTTTGGGATCTCTTAAGCGTAGTAAGGCTGATCCATGTGGCAGATGGGTTATTCTGGAAATTAATATCTACTATAAAATCTATACCATTTGCTCAATATATGCTCCTAATATAGATGATCCCGAAAGTCTGAATTTTTTAAGCTTAGAGCTAGCTCAATGGCCATCCCCCTTGATATTCTGTGGTGATCTTAATATTCATTTACATAAGGGCCTGGATCTCTATGGCAGTGCTGGGTATACGGGTTTAAAGAAAAAGACTTACAAAGCCTTAAGAGGCTTAATAGTAGAATATGGTCTGCTTGATGTAGCATCTGCCAAGAATCCTCTTTCACCGGACTATACTTTTTTTTCTGCTCCTCATCAGAAGTTGGTGAGGTTAGATTATTTTTTTATTGAAGCCTCCCTCATCGATAATGTTACATTTGAGATATTCCCCCGAGTAATATCGGATCATAACCCAATCATGATAGAACTAAAAACCTATTCTAGCATCAACGCAAGGCAGTGGTCTTTTGATCGAAAGTTGTTGGCGGATTCAAAATATATAGAACATATGGGCAAGTGGATTACGGAATTTTTTAAATTTAACAGGGGTAGTGCCTCCCCTAAAATTGTATGGGATACATTTAAAGCTTGTGTGAGAGGAGAGACTCTTTCATATTCAATAAATAAACAAAAAAGTATTCGTGATAAAATGGATCGGTTATACAAACTAGTTAGCGATTGGGAACAGAAACTGATAAATGTTATAAAGAATAGTCAGAATATTGAACCCATTAAATCTTCATTAGCTATTCATAAAGCAAAACTTTATGAAGTGTTTGCAGTTAAATTGGCAGAAGAATCTGCAGTCATGAGAGCACAGATATTTGAGATGGGAGAACAATCTGGCAAAATCTTGGCAAAAAGAATGAGACAAAAGGTGGCATCAACTTTTATTGGCGCAATCAAAGATGAGCTTGGCCTAACACACACTAAACCTGATGAAATCCTAGAGGTTTTTCGACAGTTTTACCTCAAGTTATATGCTCAAGATTCCTTAGACCATACTCGCGAAACATTGCTAAATTTCATCCAAAATGACAATGTGTCCAAACTTTCTCTTGAGCAGATCCAGTTTTTAGAACAGGATATTACCTGGGAAGAGATAAACTCCGCGCTTCTATCTCTTGCCAGTGGAAAAGCCATGGGACCAGATGGAATTCCATTAGAATTCTATTGGTTGTTTAGAAATGTGATAAAACAAGACTTGCTAACAACATTCGTGACAGCACAGAAAGGAGAAACCCCTCCATCCTGGGCCGAATCGACCATCATGGCATTTATAAAGAAGGATAAACCTCCCTTAGACCCGGCCTCTTATAGGCCGATTTCACTTATAAATGCCGATAGCAAAGTCTTTTCAAAAATCCTAGCAAGTCGGATATCTGTGATAATTCCAACTATAGTATCACGGTGGCAACATGGGTTTATACCCAAAAGGGATACCACTGATCATGTTCGTAGAGTAATCTCCTTGCTTGATTGGGCAGAAGGCACAAACACATCAATGGGGGTAATCCTTTTAGATGCCGAAAAGGCGTTTGATCGAGTGGCCTGGCCCTATCTATGGGAATTACTTGCATTTAAGGGGTTCGGACCAAGTATGATAAGAGCACTGAAAGCTCTGTATAACACTCCTATATCATCTATCAAATTTGGAATAAATAAGTCGACCACCTTTCCAATTTGCCACCCATCTTGAAAACAGACAAACAAATACAAGCACATATTTCAGCTTGTTGTGCTTTGGCATGTCAATGAAATCAATCTGTAATCTGGTAAAAGGACCACCCTCCCGTCCTATGGTTCCCAAACTTACAACAGTTTTCCTGTTCGGATTCATTTGTTGACAGGTCAAACATCTTTGGCAAAGTGACTCTGCTATGATTCTGAATTTTGGACTGAACCATGTTTCTCTGAATAGTCTGATCATTGAATCTCTCCCTAAATGCCCTGGACCATGGTCCATCCATGCCATCATCAGTATTGCAGTTCATCGCTCCCTTAATTGTCAGTGAAAAGGCTCCGATTTTAGATTCTCACTCTCCATCTATTTACGATCTGGTTCTAGGGACAGAGGCCAAGGGTTGCCTACTAAAATTTGTCGAGCCCAGCTATTATAAAAAAACAAAATTTAAAATTGTTAAAGCTGCTTTTAGGGCTTGGAAATTCATTAAGCAAATTTTTGACATCCCCAGAATCACGAGATATACCCCCTTGACCTCCTTTCATATTTTCCCATTTGTGGGTATAGACAGTACTATGAGAAGATGGCATAACCTCGGCATTACCCATATTGGGGATCTCTTACAGAATAATAAACTTATGTCATTTATCGAACTTCAAATAAAATACAAACTTACCAATGCTGATTATTTTAAATACTTACAGAACGAACGTCGTTACAACAAATTTTTTTGATTGACTCTTTGTATCAAAGAAGGAAAATTGGTTATTTTTACAATCAGTTGATATCAAAACACCCAGATGATATATTGTTTAGGCAAAATTTATGGGCGGAGAAACTAGGTTCAAACTTAATCAAGATGAAAGAATCTTTCCACTTGGCTAATTCCATTTTGCTTTCGGGTAGGAGTAGAACTCAACATTATATGGTGCTATATGATCTTTATTATTCACCAGCCAAAATCTCTAAATGGGGTTCCTCAGTTGGTACTGCGTGTAATAGATGTGGCTTACATGCAGCTGACTCTGTACATATGTTTTTTTCATGCCCACATTTAAGTAGAATTTTATTAGAAATGCAACATTTTCTTTCTTTGATACTTGGATTCCCTGTAATACTCACGTCCGAACTTGTTATGATAGGAATTTCTGATATATCTATGATAGATGATCATAAAAATTTTTTATTTATTTCTGTTGGGATCTTTCGCTCCTGTGTGACGCAAGATTGGATTAGCCCAGACCCACCCTCTTTTGTTTCCTGGCAAGGACGCCTGTTGGCAAGATACATTATGGAGCGAGCAATATATAGTACAAAAGGCAGTAAAAGGAGGATAATGGGAATTAAAATTTGGGAACCGGTAGAGCGATGGATGGAGGGAGGAACTGGTTAAGTAGCCTAGTTTACCAATTTTATTCATTAACATTGTTGTGTACTGTACATACAATTTCTGCTGTATATATGAAGGATTCTTTACTGTTTTTCTTTAATTAGTACTATGTTCTTATCTTCTTTTTGTGCTGTGAATAGTATTTGCTTGTAAACCTGATCAACTCGCATTAAAACATGTGGCATGTGGAACTAAGACGCTGTCTCGTGTTATCTCCCCTTCGTGTCGCGCGGCCAGTGGCAAAGACAATAGGACAAACAAAACAACATTAGTTATGTATTATAATACGTACTTGCAAATGCAACAAGAGCATATTTATCATTAAACCAGCGTGTAATGCAATGATGAACTTTTAATCTAAATTAATTTAATACAACAAACATGCAATAACACATTAATATATTATTTCATGTTACAAGGGATTAATTTCACGAGCCAGAATAAAATTATTTCTGAAGCTCGCTTCATCAACTCCCTCATCTGGTGATTTCAAACTCACCAAACAACACCCAAAATTTTGAAAATTCTAAACCCAATTTAGAGACATCACATATTGAGCTCTTTCAGTATTAGTCTCCCTAAACCCCTGTTTCTGCTGTTTGCTCGATACTCTCAAACTGAGCCCTTCGCATTTCCTCTAACTCATATTCCTTCTCTTATTCCTTTCTGAGTTTGTAAATCCTCCTCTTTTCCTTCTGATGCTTTTTTCTCTTGTGAATCATACAACACATTTTTAACAGCAATATCACCATAATGATAACAATTACTGGACAGACCACTTTGCCGATGATTGAGCCACCAATCCCTGAAAACCATTCTTTAATTGCCTCAATCCTTTGGCCTATTCGTTCAGTGGAATTTTCTTCCTCCAAGGGTTCTATCTCTTCATGAAATTCTGTTATGTTTCTAATAAGCGACTCTATATTCTGACTCTTGTCTGGAATATAAGTACAACAATGCTGGACATGTAAAACCCCACAGACTCCTCCCTCTTTTGCAAGCATAACGTCTAATGCAAGACGATTCTGCATAACCATGCTTCTAGTAGCAACAAGTTCTGTGTTGACTAATTGAAAACCACTTGCTGTATCTGTAGATAATCTATCTACAATTGTGGAAACCTTCCTAATTTTGATTGAATTCATGGTAATTCCTACCATGGGAATGACTGCACCAAAAATGTCTCCCAAGACTTCCGTAAAACTTTCTCTTTTGAACCAGTTCAGGTGTTCTCCAAATTCAAAGGTACCCTTCTCATTTCTGTCAACATGATTTCTTTTTGGAAAAACTAATCCAAGGTAGCAAGTCCCATACCAATGGTCTGGGAGGCTAAAATATGTCTTATTACCACAAATAAAATAAATTCCAGGAAAAATTGGATCTCTTCCACCTTTAAATCCCCATCCCCATATGGTACGAAAAGTATCCTCACATTGACTAGCACCAACAAAAAAGTTATCATAAAGCGTATTATCTCTTCTAATACAAAATTTACCAGTACATGGTTCATCAATGTGTATGGCTGCATTTGTGTTAACACCATTAAGCTTAGCAACCTCCATCTGCCAAAACTTGGACTTAGCATGTTTTAACACCTAATTTCTTTTATAAATAGCCCTTCTCTCTTCAACCATATTCAGGAAAGTCTTTTCCTCAGCTCTCATCTTGCATGTTAAATTGTTTCTATAAGCATATTCATAATTAAGTTCATTAGTTACTAAGAAGAATTCCTTCATCTGCTTTGCAGGCTTAACTTTGTTTAAGCTATTTACAACTTTGAGGTTTGCAAAAACCTCATCAAAGTCTGATGTTTGATAAAACAGGCTAGCAATTACACTGCAAGTGATGCCATAAGTGAGAGGTAACATATTATAAGTAACCCCCTCTGAGACAGAAGCAGGCAGCTTCACACAGACATAGCAATCCTTTACATTCATTACTTTAACATATTCAGACAAAAGACTAGAAAATGAATTGCTAGAAAAATCTCCAACAGATCTATCTTGATGGATCTCTGGATTATGCTCAATAATTCTACTAGACTTGCCAGCATGTTTTTCATTTTTAGTCTCTACCTTACTTGTTATATTAGTCCTAAGTTTCTGTTTATCAATACCAAAAGGATATACTACAGCTAAAATCAACCAAACCAGTATTAAGAGAACCACACAAATTGAAGATATCTTGCAACATCTTTTCAAAATGGAGCACCTTGAAGTATCTGAGCTAGACATTTTAAAATGAAATATACAAAAACAACAATTTAAAATAAGTAATGAACTATAAAACTAAAACTAAATCTATTAAAATATTAAAATATATTAAAATATCCCCCCTTTGTAATTTATTTTTTAAAAGAACCCTAAAACAGCTTTTCTTCAACTTTTGCGTCATATGAACGTGTATTTTTCAGCTAACACAATTTCTTTGACCTTATGTCACCTAACACATTCTCTTCGGCCTTATGCCAGGAATTTAAAACCCTTATCCAAAATTAAACAGCTTCAATTTTTGTCACTAGCTTCTTCCAAATCTTCTTGACTACTGCTTCCTACCTCAACAATTGGCGGGAGTATTATGTACGTCCACTCTGGGGATTTATACTTTTGGTTTGGCTTTATTACTCTTTTTGTCTTACGAGTAATTACTTCAATTTTCTTATTCTTTTTGTCTTTCTTATCAGAATCACCTCCCTGACTAGAAATTTTGTTGATCTGTTCTTTTGATTGCTTTACTAATTTGAATTTCAGGTTATCTTCTGGCCAAATATCTCCTTTCGTCAAAATTTTCTTTTTCGGCACGTTTTCGTTACTTTCAGCTTTCCAAGCTCTTTTTCTGAATTTTCTTATTTCAGATTCTTCATCACTCTCATCTGTGTCTGTTTCTGAGACTTCAAATCTGTATCTAGGAACTTCTTTACTCAGCAGCTTCACTCCATTAGGAACTTCATCCTTACAGCTGGTACTTGGTAATTCTTCCTCTTCTTCAGGGATCACCTTCAGCTTCCCAGTTTCAGAATTCTTGCTCGTGCACACAGAGCTACTCCTTTGCCTTTCAATACTTTCCTTGTTCAGATTTTTATCCTGCGCAGAGTCTTTTTCTTCAGAATCTTCTTTTTCTTTTTGAGTTTCTTTTTCTTTCAGATCTTCATCAACATCTTGATCTCCAGTCACAATTTCCAGATCTTTTTCATTCAAGGCCTGATCTGCATCTAGATTCTCCAGATGTTGATCTTCTTGCTGATCATCAGATTCTTGATCTTAAGGATCTCCTTCTGAATCAGAATCAGTTGTTGTCTCACTTTCTTCATTAAAATTATCGGGAGGTGGTACACGAATGGTGTGGCTTGCATGCACCCACCTTTTCAGACCTCTACACTTAACAGCATTTGTTGTGACAAGAATTACTTGTCTTGCCCTTTGCCATCTAGGTACTAAGCAGTTTCTCCTTCGATGAACTTTGGTTCTCACCCAATCTCTAGGCAACAGATCATGAGCTTGTTCTTTCTCCTTAGTTATTACATCTGTTCCCACCTGATGAAATACAGAATTACCTATATCAGAAAGGTTCTGACAGTATTCAATGATTGCATCATTAATACTCAAAAGCTTGCCAACTGGAACAAATGCTTGCCTCATTACTCTGCCCATTAAGATATCATGGGGACTAAGGCCTGTCTTTTTCTCTGGAGTACTTCTCAAAGACATTAGAACAAGTCGAAGAGCATCTGTCCACTTCACTCCTGTGGCTAGACACATTTTTGAAATCCTGTTTTTTATTGTTCCATTTATTTGCTCTGCAACAGCTGATGCTTCTGGTCTGTAAGCACAATGCAGCTTTTGTTCAATGTTTGAAGCTTCACAAATCAGTTTTAGCAATCTGTTTTCAAAATGCGTTCCGCGATCACTTTCAATAGTTACCGGAAAGCCATATCTAGGTATGATTTCCCTCAAAAGCAATTTTGCCACAGTGACTGAGTCATTATGACGTGTTGGGAAAGCTTCCACCCATCTTGAAAACAGACAAACAAATACAAGCACATATTTCAGCTTGTTGTGCTTTGGCATGTCAATGAAATCAATCTGTAATCTGGTAAAAGGACCACCCTCCCGTCCTATGGTTCCCAAACTTACAACAGTTTTCCTGTTCGGATTCATTTGTTGACAGGTCAAACATCTTTGGCAAAGTGACTCTGCTATGATTCTGAATTTTGGACTGAACCATGTTTCTCTGAATAGTCTGATCATTGAATCTCTCCCTAAATGCCCTGGACCATGGTCCATCCGTGCCATGTCAGCAATCATACAATTTGGCATTACAGGTCTGCCATCTTTGTAGACCCAAACTCCATCTTCCTCTCGCTGTCTGTACTCTGCTTTTAACCATGTGTTTTTCTCTTCTTCATCTGCCTCATCTTGTAGTTCTTTTACTCCCTGCCATTTTTCAACTACAGATATTAGCATGAGAGAGTTCAACATGTGATTTTTGTCTTTTTCCCGATTGATTGAGTAATTATTCTTTGCACAGTACCTTGCAATTTCGTCTGCGTAAGCTTTACCTTTGGTAATATAATCCTCACCTTTTTTTATGAGCTGCACATTTTACGACAGCAATTTGTTCTGGTAATTGAATGCCATCGATCAATCTTTTGATCAATTTCGCATTTCTGATTGGCATTCCCGCAGAGGTCAAATAACCCCTTTGAGACCAGAGCTGACCATAGTCATGAACTACGCCATACCCATACTGACTATCAGTCACTATGGTCACTTTTTTACCAGCTGCTTTTTCACAAGCTCGAATCAAACCAATTAATTCTGCAATTTGAGCTGAACGAATCCCATCAAGAGGTGAACCCTCTACAACATCTGAAACAGTACATACTGAGTATGCTGCTCTCAGAATTCCTTCGTCTGATCTTAGACAGGAACCATCAACAAAGTAAACCAAATCAGATTCAGGTAAAGGAACATCTTTTATGTCCTGACGAGGTTTGGTGCAATAATCTACAACATCCAGGCACTCATGATCAATGCCAGTTTCATTGTTAACCTCAGTAACAACACCATCCGGCAATAATGTGGAAGGTTTTAAATTCACACATCATGCAATAGAAACATTATCTGATCCCAGAATTGTCTTCTCATATTTTGTCAACCTGTTATTTGTTAGATGCTGAGTTTTGCTTCTGGTAAGAAGAATTTCAACTGAATGAGGTACATATGCTTTTACAGGAAATCCCATAATGATACCCTCACTTTGTTCAAGACTTACACTTGTTGCAGCCACTGCTTTTAAGCAACCTGGCAAAGCTTTTGCAACAGGGTCCAAAACAGCTGAGAAATAAGCGATTGGTTTTCTCAGTTTTCCATGTCTCTGGATTAGGACTGACAGTGCACAACCTTCCCTTTCACTGCAGTACAACTCAAATTCTTTTTCATAGTCTGACATACCCAAAGCTGGACCTGCACCTAAGCTTCTTTTTAACTGTTCAAAGGCTTCTAATTCAACTTTTGACAATCTGATTGGATCTTTTATGTCTGCTTTTGTCAGTCTTTGTAATGGCTTTGCAATTACCGAAAATCCAGTAATCCATTGACGACAATATCCAACCATTCCCAGAAACATTCTGACCTGTCTTTGTGTTGTCGGGGGCTGTATTGCTCGAATCATTTTGATTCTTTCAATAGTCACTTGTCTGATTCCCTTTGCAATTCTGTGACCAAGATACTTTACTTCTTGTTTGCAAAACTGTAATTTCGCAGGTGACACTTTATGTCCCTCATCTGCCAATCGATTTAGAAGAGTAATGGTGTCAGTTACACAATTTTCTTGTGTCTTTGCTGCCACACGTAAGTCATCAATATACAGAACCAATGTTGAATTTCCGGGTAAAATTAGATCTTCCAGGGATTTCTTTAATAATTGATTAAAGATGGATGGACTCTCAGTATGCCCCTGTGGGATACGACACCATGCTAAAATGCGATTCTGGAACCTAAATGCAAAAATGTGCTGGCTCTCTGGATGCAGTGTAACTGTAAAGAAGGCATTACATAGGTCAATGACCGTATACCATTCTGCATCATGCGGAATCTGATAAAGAATTACTGCAGGGTTTGGGACAATTGGGCAAAATGGAACAACAATTTGGTTAATTTTCCTTAAATCCTGAACAATTCTGTATGTTCCATTTGTCTTTTTGATACCCATAATCGGTGAATTACATGGGCTGCTCTCAATCTCTTTTAGTACACCTTGGCTTATGAACTTTTCAATCACTGGAATGACACCTTCAATTGTCTCAGCTTTCATTTTGTATTGTGGAACATTTGGGAAATCTGTTCCTTGCTTTACAGTTATTTTTACTGGATCCACATTTTTCATAAGACCCATATCATTTCCAGTTAGGTCCCACATTTCTGGTTTGACTGGCTTTTTGAGCTCTTCTGGCAAATCATTTTTGTCAAAGACAGGAAATAATAATTTCCTTTCTTCTTCCACCATCAACATTGTTAATTTGTAAAGACCATCTACTTCTGATGTTTGTAACTCGATGCCATCTGGTGAGCAATATATTTTGCATTTCATCTTGCACAATATATCACGACCCAACAGATTTACTGGACTACTGTCACAAACCAGAAACCTGTGGTTATCTCTGTAATTTCCAATTTCAACTTTTACAGGTTCAGTCAGACTTGTTTTAATTTGCTGATTTGCTACACCTACAACTTGGATGGACTCACCAGAGAGAGGAAGGTTTTCTATTTCTGTTGATCTAACAGCAGAACGGGTAGCACCTGTGTCCACAAGAAAAGTGATATCTACATCATTCACTTTACCATTTACAAATGAACCAGACTGATCTACCTCAAGAGTGAGTCCAAGCACACACTCTTCTTCCTCTCCCAGGCACCGTCATGAGTAATCTTCTGATGAATCACTTTCTTCCTTATTTTTCATCCAAAACTGCTGAGAAGCATTTTACATACTCATTTTTGACCCATTATTTACCTGATTACCTCCACAGAAACCTGTATCTGGAATAAACCTTTGAGCGTTTACACAATTTGGAAATGGTGCTTGTGGAATCTGGCTCTGCTGAATTTGGCTCTGTTGAATCTGGCCCTGCTGTATCTGGCTCTGCTGATTCGCTACCTGTCACTGTAGCTGTCGCTGCTGACTTAACTCGTTTAACTGCTGCTGTAGCTTTTGCTGTTGCTGCTGATTTAACTCACTCTGAATCTGTGAATTTAATGAAGTATTTGGGTGGGTTTTTACACTCGCGCTTCCAGTGTCCAATTTTGCCGCAATTAAAACATGGGAGCTTCTGTTTTAGCTCTTCAACATTTACATTAAATTTAGGTTTATTATTAAAATAATTCTTAAATTTGCCTTGATTCTGTTGCACATTTTTATTTTCAAAAGCCATTTGCTGTTGCTCAGCTACCTTCACTTGTGCCCACATTGCTTTCTCTTTAAAAAAATTCTGCTTGGCATCTATCTCATCACTGCAATATTTTGCCTTTCTCAGGATGTCATCAACCGAAAGTGATTACCAACACACAATTCCATTTTTAGTCATCTAACCAATTTCAGGTCTCAGGCCATAGACAAATCTGTAAATAAAGTGGCTCATGTCCTTTTCACTTAATTTTTCATAGCCACTGTACTGTTTAAATACTAACATCAACTTTTAATAAAAAGAATGTACTGATTCTTTTGGCTCTTGATTTGTTCTGTCAATTTTAACCCAATCTACTTCTTTCGGGGGAATTTTTCCTTTCAGCCAATAAATTACTTTATTGTACATTTCCATAACATCCTTCGATGGGGCACCTGTAATTGTGTCTCGAGCAGGTTCTTCTTTTGGCCAATTCACAGAAACCTTGCATTCTGTCCAAAGATCTGATGGTACACCAATGTCAAAGAATCCATCCAGATCAATCCACAAAACTTTTGACTCTTTAATAAATCTGTCTACCTGTCGATACCATTCAACAGGCTTTTCTCTCAGTCGAGGAAAATCGTTGGTAAACAACAGAATATCCTGTCTTGACCAAGGGACATGCACATATCCTCCACCTGCTATTTCCCTCATTGGAAATTCTGAAACAGTTTCACTTCTGGCCCTTTTGTCTTGTTCTTTATTCTTTGACCATTTCATTCTCCATTTTCCTAATTCACCTAATCTTTTGAGAAAAGCTATATTCTTTAATATGGGTCATTCTTACAGCAGTATTGAGATTATCAATATCCTTTTCAGAGAAATCCACTCTATAATGTTTCTGCAAATGTTTCTGTTTGCTCAGATCAATTTCTAATTCAGCAGCCATTTCTTCCAGTTGCTCATACCTGTTTTTCGTTTTCCACTGAATACTCTTACAAATAAAAAGAAGTTCATCATCCTGATACAATCTTAAATTGTCAGTACCAATTGTGCCAATTAATAATTCCTCCAAATCAGCTTTAATTTAGCAACATCAAGCTTTTTAAATTCAGGAGCTTCCGGAGACAATGCATTTTGTGTTAAATGTATTCTATTTAAACTTCTTTCTGAAGGACCTGGATCTGATTCTGCAACAGATGGTGTCTGAGAACCTGTTAGACTTCGATTTAAAGTTACATTTGGCATCATAGATTTTTCTCTGCGAATTTCTGAAAGTTCCGAATAAAATTTTTCAGCCACTTTTTGAATTTCTGCATTAAGTGGAACTGTCAAAACAGAATGTCTATTTTCTCCCTGATCAAAAACTGGTACAACAGGACCAACTGTTACTGGTACTGTCACTGCTTCCATGCTTTTCGTTAATTGCTGAATTAAATATTCCTTTGCTTTATTATAACTTGAAATTTCTGGCATATCAGCAAGAATTCTTTCTTGATTACTTTGAAAAATATTTCTCTGTTCTGGAAATCTATTTTCTCTGGGTGTACTAGAATTATTTATTGACCCTACTCTTTCAGGTAATTTTAAAAATCTGGGCGAACCTTCATTAGCTTCCCTAGGAGGAGGTGCACTTGGAGAAGTTCCTGTAGAAACTCTCAGGGTGGATTGAGAATCTATTTGATAAGGTGGCGGTTTGCATTTAGTAGAATAAATGTCTTCTAAAATTGCATCATCTAATTCCTCATCAGGTCTACTTTTCTGTTGAACTTCCTTTTGACCTGGATCTTTAGTGATCATTATTCTCACTGGGTACAGACCATCATACATGTCTGCCTTTCTCCAGCGTCTCACCTTGTCCTCATGTGTTTCTCTGTTTAGAATCTGTTTTGAATTTCTAGATGCTGAACATTTGCTTTCACGTTCAAGTTCCATCATCTCAACCTCCCATTCAACTAAAGCCTCAAATTGTGTAGGTCTAGGCTTCGGCACAAGATCCATCATCTTTTCTCTCAGGTTCCTTAAAACTTTCATATTAAATGACCCATCTTCCGGCCATGCTAATACACCATCCTTTTGTGTATAATGCATCCAATTTTCAAACCATATTATAGTATGATAGCCATATTCGCCTTCCATATAGGCTGCGGGTGTTTTGTACTTATGAAGTAATTTACCACCACGTGTTTCAATTTTCTTGTCAGGTTTAAATACATTTTTCATTTCTGAAACCATGATGGCTTCGTTTTCTCTTTATCATACCAATAACTCATGTTTTAAATCAAAATCACTTATTCGGAAACGTCCAAAATGTTTTCTCAGTGTTCCGCTACTTCAGCCAATCTGTGCGCGAAAGACACCAACAAGCCAATCAGGTCAAGCTACGTCACTACCTTGCTCATCCAATAGAAATACAGTATTCAGAACTGACCAATCTGGTATTAGCTCGTCACTGTCACGTAAACCAATCAGTGCGCTTGCTGTGACGTATGTTAGCCAATCACAGCGCGGACCGAAATGACATACACTGCCGCTGCAGCTTCACTGTATGTTACTCCGTAAACTCACCCCTCCTTCACAAAAACTTTTCACAGCACCATTTTAAACAATACTTTCCCAATGAATTTCAATTAGAAACTACAAATAAACAAACCATTTGTCTGTTTCGCTAAATAAAGAAATAGTTTCGCAAACATTCAGAATTCTTTTCGCATAAAATAGACGACGCTATTTTTATACGTACATTCACACATTCAAACGGAAAACCTGATCATACACACACGAAATCTTGGCAGGACTTGAACCAACCACAGAAATCGTCATACGTTAATAAGAATAGACGACGCCATCTTACCCTTCACTCAAGCTTGGATAAATCCTATTACTCTTTTCACAAAAAGTTTTAAAACGGGCTCACCAGGTCCCTATGCTTAGTGCTAAAATTTCATAGGCAATCCTCACTATGACATTCAACCAGTCACATCTAAGGTCACTAAACCTGCGCTGTATGTCCACAACACTTTGCGATATATTCTATACCACAATTTTGAAACAGAACAAATGCACTGTGTAACTCTTCTAGTCACACTACTCTTTGCCGGCAAACAACCAGGAATTTTTCACACTGCAGGAAAAAATCATTTCGACTACATACAACAACTGAACAAACTTAACAATATGTTATAGACATGCATCCTATGTAAGTAACATGTCAGTTACCATAGTAACCACCCTCTGCTACCAGAGATTTGATCCAGCGTCACTATAGAAATTCTGTCCCTCTATAAGCACCAATCTCTACCTAATACTCACCATACTAATCAAAACCAAGGCCCATACAACTGAGACAGAAAAGTGTGCAGCTGAATCATATGGCCTAATTAATCACTCTATCTAAACAAACTATGTACCTTATATACAACTGCAGTATAACATTTTATTCATAGACTCTAGGAAAAACATTTAATTAGGCCATTTTGGTCAATGGATTTAGCTATTGGTAACGACTAAAATGATCAAGACCAGCTTGACGTTTTAAGTCTTTTATTTTTAAAGATTCAAAGTTTCAGTTTCAAAATCTTTATTAGCTCATTTATTAACCCCTCCCCTGCTGATGACGGAACCGCTCCGTCATCAGCTACGGTTGGGCTGTGCTGATGACGGAGCGGTTCCGTCATGGCCCGGCCGCCGCGCCTGCGCGGCGCTGATTTCGCACCTGCGCGGACGTTGTATTGAGCGGGGCCGGTCATGACGGAACCGCTCCGTCACCAGCACAGCTCAACCGCTGCTGGTGACGGAGCGGTTCTGTCACCAGCATGCGGCCGCCGCGCGGCCGCCTCGCCCACTGAGCGTTGCGGCGAAATAGCCGCCGCAGCGAAAGGGTTAAATTCAAACATTTTTATTTAATCAGTATTATCCATTAGTTTATTGGCACAAAAGTCTGGCACTTCAAAATTGCACAAAATTAATGAAAAAGAAAGACATTTAATATGCATTCAAAATTCTTACATGTCCAAGGAAAATCGGACAGCACTTTGCCCTCAGGAACAGTCAGCCCCGCTCCCCTCAATGGGCTAAGTTTTTATACATTTTCTAACTCACTAATCTAGCTAAACGATATATTTTTAATAGTTTCCAGCACCCTGATTGGTTGCTGTCTGTCAGACCACCAAGAGGCCACCGCTTCCAAATATCAAAACGTCACTCGTCATTGTCCATTGACATGAAGCAACACCGGCTTCCGAAGGATTGATACAGTAACCAAAGTCAGTTCTCTGTTTCCTCCATAGCTCGGCCAAACCATCCCTTGTCACTTCCCTGGCCTTGGAAACATATAATTCAGAGCACATTAAGCACAAATGTCTTTGTTTAGGCTTCAGTTTATTTCAGAGAATAGTTTTTGTGAAAAAGCTTCAACATGGCTATGCTTGGCTCTGCTCACAGTCGGGCTAACCATCATTTTCCAGAACTAGGCCTCAAGCCTTTCTCTCGGGCTAGTATTCAAACAAACACAAAAGAATAATTAATACAAGAAAAGAAAGTTGTTCTGTTACCTAACTTCCATTACTAATGTTATCCCATTAGTATAAATCACCTAGCAGAAGCACATTAAAAAGCAGCATATTTATAATCTACCATTCTTCATAATGTTCAGCAGGTTTCTTCATAAATCTGAAATGATAAAAAGAAATACAAACACAACATAGACAACAACGTAACATAGACACTAGCACATATAAATTAAGCACATGCCATCAATAAATCAGCCGCAATAATGTTGACATAGTGCCCACACTGCCAGCGCTCGCTCCACCTTGAGCCCCATACCACTTTCATACCAAGGAGACTCAAAAGACATAACTGTGGAAATGGTGGTGCAGGTTTATTTACATAACAAGTAGCAGATAAGGTGGGTCATCTTACAGGCGATCCAATGCGGCAGCCCCTCGCTGCCCCGCATGCCTAATTAGCCATCTTGCACGGTAAGTCGATGCTCTTGACGGTGCAATACTTTAATACTTTATTTCGGTCTACTCCCGCCCCCCCTGTCAGGGCGGAGCGATTAGGCACACCCCCGGTCGGTTCAGGCCCCCCGACCGCCCGAAGGACTAACGGGGCGCCAACGCTGTTTCCTGGAACCCCCTCGGCTCCAGCTTCTTGGCTCATGCACCCCTACTGTGCCAGGCAGAGGTATTGACTGTATCCTTCTGCCGCAGAGGTACCCTTACTGTCCATCTGCTTCCAGATCGCCCTGTGACTCCGCCTGCAACACAAAACAGACCATTAGTTGTTCACAATTTGCCTGCCGCTCTGCTGCTGGGTCAGGGCCAGGGTGGGAACAGCGCAGAGCCGCCCAGGAAACATGACCGGAAAAGACCGAGCAATGCTAGCCCTGCTAGTTATAGGTCGTCCCGTGAGCCCGCCTCCCGCTCGCAAGTCTCGCCACTCATTGGCTGTTGCAAAGGGGGCGGCACGCTATTGTTCTGCTTCGCGCGGCATGTGGAACTAAGACGCTGTCTCGCGTTATCTCCCCTTCATGTCGCGCGGCCAGCGGCATAGTGCCCACACTGCCAGCGCTCGCTCCACCTTGAGCCCCATACCACTTTCATACCAAGGAGACTCATGAGACATAACTGTGGAAACGGTGGTGCAGGTTTATTTGCATAACAAGTAGCAGATAAGGTGGGTCATCTTACAGGCAATCCAATGCGGCATCCCCTCGCTGCCCCGCATGCCTAATTAGCCATCTTGCACGGTAAGTCGATGCTCTTGACGGTGCAATACGTTAATACTTTATTTTGGTCTACTCCCGCCCCCCCTGTCAGGGCGGAGCGATTAGGCACACCCCCGGTCGGTTCAGGCCCCCCGACCGCCCGAAGGACTAACGGGGCGCCGACGCTGTTTCCTGGAACCCCCTCGGCTCCAGCTTCTTGGCTCATGCACCCCTACTGTGCCAGGCAGAGGTATTGACTGTATCCTTCTGCCGCAGAGGTACACTTACTGTCCATCTGCTTCCAGATCGCCCTGTGACTCCGCCTGCAACACAAAACAGCCCATTAGTTGTTCACAATTCGCCTGCCGCTCTGCTGCTGGGTCAGGGCCAGGGTGGGAACAGCGCAGAGCCGCCCAGGAAACATGACCGGAAAAGACCGAGCAATGCTAGCCCTGCTAGTTATAGGTCATCCCGTGAGCCCGCCTCCCGCTCGCAAGTCTCGACACTCATTGGCTGTTGCAAAGGGGGCGGCACGCTATTGTTCTGCTTCGCGCGGCATGTGGAACTAAGACGCTGTCTCGCGTTATCTCCCCTTCATGTCGCGCGGCCAGCGGCATAGTGCCCACACTGCCAGCGCTCGCTCCACCTTGAGCCCCATACCACTTTCATACCAAGGAGACTCATGAGACATAACTGTGGAAACGGTGGTGCAGGTTTATTTGCATAACAAGTAGCAGATAAGGTGGGTCATCTTACAGGCAATCCAATGCGGCAGCCCCTCGCTGCCCCGCATGCCTAATTAGCCATCTTGCACGGTAAGTCGATGCTCTTGACGGTGCAATACGTTAATACTTTATTTCGGTCTACTCCCGCCCCCCCTGTCAGGGCGGAGCGATTAGGCACACCCCCGGTCGGTTCAGGCCACCCGACCGCCCGAAAGACTAACGGGGCGCCGACGCTGTTTCCTGGAACCCCCTCAGCTCCAGCTTCTTGGCTCATGCACCCCTACTGTGCCAGGCAGAGGTATTGACTGTATCCTTCTGCCGCAGAGGTACCCTTACTGTCCATCTGCTTCCAGATCGCCCTGTACTCCGCCACAGTTCTGGAGGAGGCCCCCGTCGTGAAAGGGTTATAAAATGCGCTAAATCGGAAGGCCACTGAGAGAAAATAGTTATATTTTGAATAGTCAAAGAAGACGCAAAAATAAAGTTCCTATGCATATAAAGTGCTCTATTTGTGCTACGTTCAACTACACATTGGGACAAGTGTGCTTTCTACAATGGACGGTATCAGTGTTTCACAACTTGAGAATCAATGTCTCCAGATAACCATCTCATATTTTCATATTCTTTTATAGCCTCGAACACCCAAAGCAGGGTCTCAACATTCACCGCGTATCGGAAGAGCTGGCGGGGAGAGCGCACAAAACACAAACTACCCGACTCCCACACGGAAATTTCACCCCCTCTTTTGCCGATAGTGCTTAGGAAACGAGACTGCCCCCACGTGAGTGTCCAGAGGTGTGAGCCTTAAATATTAACTTCTCCTGCGGCTTCAAACCTTACATCTACGCCACTCTCTAACAACGCCGGAACCGACACTGCCCGCACGCTCTCCCTCGGCCCCAGGCCACCCAAACCGCTGCTCGGCATCGGAGACAACAAACGTCCCGCTCTCAGCCCCACACCGCAGAAACCGCGCAAGCGGACCCTGAGCACTGAACTCACCGCAAACCCGTCGATGGAAACCACCCGACGCAAGAACTGCGAGGCAGGCAGGCAGGATGACCACAGGAACGGCGCTCGAGCCACGGAAAACAGCGCAGAGCCGCCCAGGAAACGTGACCGGAAAAGACCGAGCAATGCTAGCCCTGCTAGTTATAGGTCGTCCCGTGAGCCCGCCTCCCGCTCGCAAGTCTCGCCACTCATTGGCTGTTGCAAAGGGGGCGGCACGCTATTGTTCTGCTTCGCGCGGCATGTGGAACTAAGACGCTGTCTCGTGTTATCTCCCCTTCGTGTCGCGCGGCCAGCGGCAAAGACAATAGGACAAACAAAACAACATTAGTTATGTATTATAATACGTACTTGCAAATGCAACAAGAGCATATTTATCATTAAACCCGCGTGTAATGCAATGATGAACTTTTAATCTAAATTATTTTAATACAACAAACATGCAATAACACATTAATATATTAGTTTATTTTACAAGGGATTAATTTTACGAGCCAGAATAAAATTATTTCTGAAGCTCGCTTCATCACACTCTTTATCCCAATGCCCTAACCTTCTGCAATTGTGACAAGGAAACTTTGTCTTAGCTTCATCCAGATTTTCCATTACTTTTGTTTTATTAAAATTCCCTTTCATTCTTATTTGACCACCTTCTGAATTTGTATTCTCTATTTGAGCTACTTGATGTTCCGCCACTTTTACTTGTGCCCACATAGCTTTCTCTTTAAGCTTCCTTTGCTTAACCTCATTCTCATCACTATAGTATTTTGCATGTTCCAAATTATGCTTAATCATATCTCCTATTTCTGGTATTAATCTGAATACAAAGCGATATACAAAATGACTCATATCCTTTTCATTCAACTCCTCATATCTGCTGTACTGTTTAAAAACTAATAGCAATCTCTCATAAAATGCTTGTACTGATTCTTTTGGTTCCTGCAATGTCCTGTCAATCTTTACCCAATCTGTTTTTTTTGGTGGGATTTTATTTTTTAGAAACACTATTACTTGTTCATACTTTCGCATTACCTCAGGTCCAGGAGCACCAGTTACTGGATCTCGTGAATATTCAGTTTTTGGCCAGTCCGCAGTAATTTTGCACTCAAACCATAAGGTCTGCTGGTACTTCTATGTCATACAATCCATCTAAATCTTCCCATAATAGCTTTGAAAGTTTTACAAATTGATCCACTTGTTGATACCATTCCACTGGTTTTTTTCTCAACCTGGGGAAATCATTTGTGAACGACAATATATCCTGTCTAGTCCAGGGGACATGTACATACCCATCTCCCGGTATTTCTCTCATAGAGAATTCCTTTGCTACAGGCTCTTGTTCTCTCACCGGGAACACTAAGGTTGTTTTATCATTGCTCTCTTCTCTTTTATTTGCCCATTTAGCTTTCCATTTAACCACATCTCCCCATTTTCTCTGCAACACAATTAGCTCTTTTATCTGGGTTAATCTTCCGGTAGCATTCATGTTGTCAATATCTTTTTCAGTAAAATCTACTCTGTAAGGTTTTTGTAACACTTTATCCTTTTTTAAAATCTACATCTAGTTCACTTGCCAATTCTTCTAATTGGTCATGCAGGTTTTTTCTCTCCAAGTAATGCTTTTACACATAAACAATAATTCGTCATCTTGGTATGTTTTAAACCAATCTGTTCAATTTGTTCCAATTATTAACTCTACCATATCAATTTTCAGCCTAACTACATCTAATACTTTTGGTTCTTGGTCTCTTACTTTTAAAGTTTTAAGCCAATCACTCGGTCTACCGCTCTGTCGGTCTACTGGAGTTTGTGACACATCTATCTTCTCTATACTTTTCTCAGGTGTTGCACCCGTTGGAAACTTATATGGGAGACTTTGATTAAAAGTTAAGTCAGGCGGTGTCATATGGCTAGAATGCTAACTTCAGACAAATCTGGATAAACCTTACTCTTACTTTTTGTAAACTTTGATTCAAAGGAATTGTTAAGGACGGTTCATCTATTTTTTCGTTTTCAAACACTGGAATTACAGGACCTATTGTTACTGGGACAGGTACAGCTTCTATATCTTTAGTGAGTTCCTGTATCTTTTTAGTCAATTCATTAGTAGAATTTATATATTCAGAAGTACTTGGTTGTTCTTCAATTTGCGTCTCTACTCTAGCTACACTTCCTCTGTTTTCATCCTTTTGTCTGGGTGTACCAGTACGTCTGGTTTCCATTACTGGGGCATTTGAATCATATCTCATTTCGACCCTTTCAGAGATCTCTGAAATTAGAAAATCTTCTCGGGGTATCAGTAAATCTATCCTCCATTGATGGAGCATTTTGAGTCACATCTACAGAACGTGGTTGATATGGAGATGGTCTTCTATTAAGTATTTCCGTCAGCACTACATCCTCTGTTTCACAATCCTCATAGTGTTTCCTTTCTGACTCCACATTATTTATTTTCTCTGTATGTTTCCGTCAACTGTCCTTACCGGATACATTCCATCACACATATCAGTGTTTCCCCATCTCCGCATTCTGCTCTCATGAGTCGTTTCCCATAATCCTCGCAATCTACCTCTCGGTCCTCTGAACTCTTCAAACCTTTCTTGCTCCAATTCATGCATCTCATCTTCCCACTCAACTAATGCTTCAAATTGAGTTGGTCTGGGTCTTGGTTCTAACTTTATCATCTTTTCTCTCAAATTTTTCAATACAGCAAGACTAAAGGAACCTATTTCTGGAAATGCTAATGTGCCATCATTCTTGGTATATCTAGCCCAATTTTCTAGATATATACATGTATGGTAGCCATATTTTTTCATCATATACGATGCAGGCGTTTTAGGAGGAGGAAGCAATTTTCCCTCTCTTGTCACTATTTCTTTATCCTTTTCAAATGCATTCTTCAATTTCTTAAACCATGTAGGCTTTTATTTTTCCTCACCATAATAAAACTCAATTTTTCTGACAATTTTCTGACTTTCAAAACAATTGCGCACTCGTCCGCAAAACTGCATTGCTACACCAACCTATCAAAGCGCGGTTCACACTAAAGCACCAATCAAATTGAGATATTCTTACTTATTCACAACCAATGATCGCACAGCCTTTGCTAAGACACCAATCAGCGTTTACTTCATTCTAGTCAAGCGTACCAAACCCAGCGCAACACTTTTGACGTCAGCCCTGCTCCGGCTTCGGAAGCTTCGAGTGACCCTTCCTTTACAACATTTATTGGCACACTATATTTACATCTTTATAAAATTTAAATTGGTTAGTAACTACATAACACATCTCCATTTGTCTGCTTTGCTAAACCAAAGTGATAGTTTCCTCAAACTCACAAGTATTTTGTATTTCCGGTAGACAGCGCTTACCTCTACCACAGAATTTTAGTTTCGCCGATAAAGTAGCACATCCCTCTACCTTACCCTTCTCTCAAGCTTAGGTTAACACCATCGCTGCTAGTGATATTTTCCTCCTGTGCTGGAATTTTCAAAAGTCCATTAAGTATGACGAGCTGGGCTCGTCATCAGCCTGGTAGGAGGCTACTTCATGACGAGCCCAGCTCGTCATGAGCCTGGAAGGGGTTAAACTCTATTACTCTCGCAGGGATACGTTTTAAGTAAGAATATGCAATGATTCCTTTGCTTAAGCCCAAAATCTTATCGGTTGCCTTCGCTATACATTCACCACTTTTACACGTAAAGGCCCCTAAACTTGTAACATACGACAATGTCACCACTTTGAAACAGACTATGTGATGTGTGACTTACATGCCACACTTGTGTGACTCACATGCCACACCTTCCTCTTCCTAGGCAGACTAACCAGCTTCCTACTTCCCAGAAGCCTCAATTCCGGACTACAGATGGCGCATAACAGACTCAACATATAGTGTTAGTTTTAAACTCTGTACATCAAAACTCTATATTTTCATTGCACTATTTATTTTATACATTACTTATCCTAATTAACCCATAGCAACCAATGCTCTACTACTAATAAAAAAAATACTGATCCAGTGCGGCTCTAGAAAAACACCTTCAAACCATCACCATACTTCCTGGGAAATGTTCACACATTACTCGTCAGTGGTGCCCATAACACCGCGAGTCATTCAAACACACATTCACCCTGCTCCCAGGATTGGTGTAGACCTAGAAGAGAGCTGCTAGATTTAGCGGAGTGTATTATTTCATACTATAAGGTATACACTATTTACATCTGCAGTTTATCGATATTTCCATGGTTTTATTTCCTAGGAACATTAAAGCACACCACCATTATTGTCAATGGATCTGCTGATAAAAGTTTACTAATGAATAACAAACCCAGCTTAATTCTCCATTTATTTAATTTTTATTTAGAGATTAAATCTCCTAGCATGAGCTTACTTTTATTCACTCTTTTGTCATAATCATTTAAACATCTAATAACCTGCAGAGAAAGAGAAGTTACATTTAAACATTTAGATTTATTAGCATAACAGTTCAGAAAATAAATTGTGAATATATTGACAAGATCTCAGGACACGGACATCAGAACAAGGACAGAACAGTTCCCAAAAACTACCTGTCTATACTTTCTTGATGTTCACCTCCCATCAGGACTCCGCACCCAGTCAAAAGCTAAAGTCCAGAAAATTTTCAAAGTCTTTGCACCTTATCAAAAAGTTTGTCAAACCAACAGCATGTTGTGGTGTCAAATTAAATAAAAAAGCAAGCATTTTTCTTACTAGCAGACATCCTCTTTTATACCACTTTTCCCTAACTTATCTATCTAAAATTCTCCTCATGGCCAGATTTCCGCCAAGTCATCGTTAAAATCAAAAAAATAGTCTCACGCTTGTGTCCTTTAAATCGTTATTTCAGATCATTTTTCCATGCTCACGATGCGGACATACAAATTGTTGGCACAAGCTAGAACGTCCAGGCCACGCTGACCTTGACCCACTCTGTACAGGCACAGGCTGCTTGCACTTCTCTCCAGCCCAGTTGTGCATGCTTACATCATCACAATCTCGGAGTCTTGAAACTCCCTATCTTTTTGTAGGCGCAAAGACCATAATAGGAACTATTATAGAAACAAACACAATTAAACATTAATTTTCGAAGTATAGCCCTTCTCTTTACCTCCCCCATCCTAAGGTAACCCTGTTAGCAATTTCAGCTACATATAAGCATGGTTTACTCACCATTCTCCATCATTTATGCTACAATTAGACATACAAAAAGCCCATACACACAGAATTTGGTTAAATTATGACTTTTGCGCACAGGATTAATATAACAACTTCACTTAATTAGTAAATTACGATTCGCAACATAAGCAAATTAGTATCCGATGTGTATTTGTGTGTGCATTCTATTCTATGTTGGTGATTTTCAAAACTACACGATTAGTACATATTACTGTTAGGAGGAAATGACTTAACAAGGGGCATACAAATTTTTTTTTCCATCCTCGCTCCATCACATTTTAACCCAAATATCTTAGTGTCAATAATCATTAGAGAAGCAGAACAATCTATATGATTGAATAGAAAACGCTAGCATCAGACACCATTATTTGTTCCTAATTTCTTTTTCGTTTGGTCAAGAAAAACACCAAAACCCCAACATATCTGTACCTAAACACATTCTTATTCTCTTATCAACCTAGATCCTCTCAATTATTTCGACTGTGTGACGCAGTCTCCCTCATGTGAGGTCGTTAAATATGTTTTCTTGAAATTACAGCTTCTGTGCCAATTTCTTCTTTGTTGGTTAAAAGGACCAGGTGTCTAGTGAACTCCTTAGGAGCTTTACATTTCTTCACGCTAAGGCGGAGGAACGTCACTCCACTGCTAATTCAGCAATGCACAAAAGAAAAAGAAAATTATTATAACATAACAATATTATCATTTAGTTTTTCTTTTTGGAGCTCGGAGCCAGATGGGGGTGGGGCTGGGCTCATTGATGCCAAACAGAGTGCGGAGTGGTTTGCAGTCCTGTAAGTGCAATGGCCAAATCGTCATGCATACTTGGCATGTTCTCTATCGGGCTGTGTTTTACTCAGCCCCATGGAGAACATGCCCAGCCTCCCACACCACTGGAGTCAAGCTAGCCGGGCTGATGAGAGGTGTTACCTCGAAACCGGTCCGGTCCTCGGATGCTTGATTCCGTTCTGGGAAGGACATGGCTTTTGTAGTTCGGACTGGACTGTTCCCATGGGGCACAGGGTCAGAGCTGATTTGCATATCGCCATTGTCTAACCCAGGGTGGTGTGGAGTGCAAAAAAACAATGGATTAGGACCCAGATCTTTTGACTGGGTTGAATGTGTGACATTGATCCTCATTCGGTCCATCACCTGTTGTTTTTGTAATTCCGCTATAAGTGTACTGGGGATGCCCAGACGTGGTTCCCAGGCACTCCACACCACTGGAGTCAAGCTAGCCGGGCTGATGAGAGGTGTTACCTCAAAACCGGTCCGGTCCTCGGATGCTTGATTCCGTTCTGGGAAGGACATGGCTTTTGTAGTTCGGACTGGACTGTTCCCATGCGGCACAGGGTCAGAGCTGATTTGCATATCGCCATTGTCTAACCCAGGGTGGTATGGAGTGCAAAAAAACGATGGATTAGGACCCAGATCTTTTGACTGGGTTGAATGTGTGACATTGATCCTCATTCGGTCCATCACCTGTTGTTTTTGCAATTCCGCTATAAGTGTACTGGGGATGCCCAGACGTGGGTCCCAGGCACTCCACACCACTGCAGTCAAACTAGCCGGGCTGATGAGAGGTGTTACCTCGAAACCGGTCCGGTCCTCGGATGCTTGATTCCGTTCTGGGAAGGACATGGCTTTTGTAGTTCGGACTGGACTGTTCCCATGGGGCACAGGGTCAGAGCTGATTTGCATATCACCATTGTCTAACCCAGGGTGGTGTGGAGTGCAAAAAAACGATGGATTAGGACCCAGATCTTTTGACTGGGTTGAATGTGTGACATTGATCCTCATTCGGTCCATCACCTGTTGTTTTTGCAATTTCGCTATAAGTGTACTGGGGATGCCCAGACATGGGTCCCAGGCACTCCACGCCACTGGAGTCAAGCTTGCCGGGCTGATGAGAGGTGTTACCTCAAAACCGGTCCGGTCCTCGGATGCTTGATTTCGTTCTGGGAAGGACATGGCTTTTGTAGTTCGGACTGGACTGTTCCCATGGGGCACAGGGTCAGAGCTGATTTGCATATCGCCATTGTCTAACCCAGGGTGGTGTGGAGTGCAAAAAAATGATGGATTAGGACCCAGATCTTTTGACTGGGTTGAATGTGTGACATTGATCCTCATTCGGTCCATCACCTGTTGTTTTTGCAATCCCAGGAACAGCCTGAGTGTCCAAACAGGACGTTCAGACCAATCATGACCCTGTTCCTGCAGCGTCGTGATTGGAGGAGGAAAGATGTGTGTCAGCACGGCGGGGAAGTAAAAGGTAAGTTACTTTTTTATCATCATTTTTATTTTGGAATACCTCGCCTTACCACCCCAGTTCTGAGGCGACCCCCACAGGATCATGGGGTATTGTTTCTTGCCCTATTCTCAGTTAGATGGGTAGACCTTATTCACCCAGGTATAGACTATGACTTAGATGTCTATGACCAAAAGTCATTTTAGTGGCTCTAGTGGATCCAAGTAGATTGACATGACTGAGACCTGTAGGCGATATCTGTCACTTGGATATAAGGAAGGTTTTCACTGCATTCAATCTATTCTTTTCATAGGGGAAAGTTGCATTGCTGATACAGTTGCTAAACATGTCTGTGTTGTGCTTCTTTTTTTGTGTAGTGAACATTTGAAGAGCTGCTGTCCGTTCTGTATTTTTTTTTTAAAGCCTACAGCTTTTCTGCCTGGTTTGGATGAAGGCAGTGCATATCAGCGGTAGGCCACTCATGAGGAGTGGGCGCAGGCACTGCACCCAGTTCCAGGTGCATTAGCGAAAGTCTGTGTGAAACAGTATTTGGTCAACTGAGTGGTTTGTAATGTGGAAGGAGCATATCATCAGAACTGTCTAAATTCACTGAAAAAAGTAAAGTTAGAGTGAAGTCATGGTTTGAATTTGTTATAATTCTATAATCTATGTGGACCTTAGAAATGTGACCAATGATGTTATCAATGATGTCAATTCACAAGTGATGTTATATGTGAGGTTATAAGAAATGCATTTTTTTGCCTCATTTGTGCAACATGCCGTACAAAAGGGGGTGGTGATGGACGAAGCATCTGAATCAATCAAACACTCACACCCAGTCAGAAGATCTGGGTTTAATCCATCACCGTTCTTTAGCCCACTCTGCCACCCCAGTTCAGACATGGCTATATGCAAATCAGTCTGACCCTGTGCCTCATGGGAACAGTCCAGCCCGAACTGCCAAGCCATGTCTTCCCTGGACCAGAAACAAGCCTCCGAGGACCGGTTTCTGGCATTCCAGCCATCTTCAGCCCGGCTTTCTTAAATCCAGTGGCAAAGTGAGCAAGGGACTCACGTCTGAGCATACCCTGCCACACTTATGGCGGCCAAAAGCGGTACAAAAGGGGGTGGTGATGGACGAAGCATCTGGATCAATCAAACACTCACACCCAGTCAAAGGATCTGGGTTTAATCCATCATCGTTCTTTAGCCCACTCTGCCACCCCAGTTCATACATGGCTTTATGCAAATCCGTCTGAACCTGTGCCTCATGGAAACAGTCCAGCCCAAACTGCCAAGCCATGTCTTCCCTGGACCGGAAACAAGCTTCCGAGGACCGGTTTCTGGCATTCCAGCCGTCTTCATCCCGGCTTGCTTGAATCCAGTGGCAAAGTGAGCAAGGGACTCACGTCTGAGCATACCCTGCCACACTTATGGCGGCCAAAAGCTGTACAAAAGGGGGTAGTGATGGACGAAGCATCTGAATCAATCAAACACTCACACCCAGTCAAAAGATCTAGGTTTAATCCATCACCGTTCTTTAGCCCACACTGCCACCCCAGTTCAGACATGGCTATATGCAAATCAGTCTGACCCTGTGCCTCATGGGAACAGTCCAGCCCGAACTGCCAAGCCATGTCTTCCCTGAACCAGAAACAAGAGTCCAAGGACCAGTTTCTGGCATTCCAGCCGTCTTCAGCTCGGCTTTCTTGAATCCAGTGGCAAAGTGAGCAAGGGACTCATGTCTGAGCATACCCTGCCACACTTATGGGGGCCAAAAGCAGTACAAAAGGGGGTGGTGATGGACGAAGCATCTGAATCAAACAAACACTCACACCCAGTCAAAAGATCTGGGTTTAATCCATCACCGTTCTTTAGCCCACTCTGCCACCCCAGTTCAGATATGGATATATGCAAATCAGTCTGACCCTGTGCCTCATGGGAACAGTCCAGCCCGAACTGCCAAGCCATGTCTTTCCTGGACCGGAAACAAGCCTCCGAGGACCGGTTTCTGGCATTCCAGCCGTCTTCAGCTCGGCTTTCTTAATTCCAGTGGCAAAGTGAGCAAGGGACTCATGTCTGAGCATACCCTGCCACACTTATGGCGGCCAAAAGCGGTACAAAAGGGGGTGGTGATGGACGAAGCATCTAAATCAATCAAACACTCACACCCAGTCAAATGATCTGGGTTTAATCCATCACCGTTCTTTAGCCCACTCTGCCACCCCAGTTCAGACATGGCTATATGCAAATCAGTCTGACCCTGTGCCTCATGGGAATATTCCAGCCCGAAGTGCCAAGTCATGTCTTCCCTGGACCGGAAACAAGCTTCTGAGGACTGGTTTCTGGCATTCCAGCCGTCTTCAGCCTGGCTTGCTTGAATCCAGTGGCAAAGTGAGCAAGGGACTCACGTCTGAGCATACCCTGCCACACTTATGGCGGCCAAAAGCGGTACAAAAGGGGGTGGTGATGGACGAAGCATCTGAATCAATAAAACACTCACACCCAGTCAAAAGATCTGGGTTTAATCTATCACCGTTCTTTAGCCCACTCTGCCACCCCAGTTCAGACATGGCTATATGCAAATCAGTCTGACCCTGTGCCTCATGGGAACAGTCCAGCCCGAAATGCCAAGCCATGTCTTCCCTGGACCGGAAACAAGCTTCTGAGGACCGGTTTCAGGCATTCCAGCCGTCTTCAGCCCAGCTTGCTTGAATCCAGTGGCAAAGTGAGCAAGGGACTCACGTCTGAACATACCCTGCCACTCTTATGGCAGCCAAAAGCAGTATAAAAGGGAGTGGTGATGGACAAAGCATCTGAATCAATCAAACACTCACACCCAGTCACTTCATCATCCTTCTCCAATGACTTTATCGAACTTGTCAATTGGTAGTACTTAAATCTGGAAATACTGCCATTGGTTATTAGTGACATATGTTCCCAATCTAGGTAGATATTTCCTTTAAGCAGCTGACCCCATCTCGTTATTCCCTCATTAATTAGAGGGTTTGAGAGTTTGTCTTTCAAACATTCTGGTGTTCCTTGGGTCGCCTATAATAAAGCAGAGTGACTATAGTATGGGATTTTTTTAGATTTTCTGATTTGGAACCAAAGTTAATTGCCAATAATAGTATCTTCAGTTTCACCTTTTTGAAACATTTTGAATGTCCTAATTAAATAAAAAAAATTGTTCTCTATCAGTGTCATAGCCTTACACTGCATTTTTTACTCTGCATGTCTTTTTCTGCATTTATTTGTCCATAAAAACTTTTACAATGCCGGGTGTTACACCCTGGAGTTAGAATAGTAATTGCGTTGTAATGGGGAATGTGTTGTAATGGAGTGCGTTGTAAAGCTCTGCATTGTAAAAGAATTTGCAGAGTAAAAATTGCTGCGTAAAACAGCTCTATTTAAAAGGAAATATTCCATAGTTACCCCTTTCAAATTAATCACTACCTGTTTGTCTAAGAGCAAAGTTCGATCCAAAGTACGCCTCAAAGAGGCGCCTGCCTTGTCTATTGTTAGTTCCAAACGAACTGCTGAGTGATCAAACAAATGAGCAGGTAGATGTTCCACTTATCTAACCTTTTTACATTCTCCCATCTCAACCAAAAAGTAATCTATCCTGGAGGCATGCCCATATTTCTTGTTCCTAAACATAAACGTGTGCTCCCTTGCCCCTTTTACACTCTAAACATCTACCAGACCAATATCTTTCATGCAATATTTCAGCCTGGACCTCATTCTAGGTAAATTGGGATCTGTGGATGTTTACCCACTAGGCCTCCTATCTTCCTTATGATCTAATAGCAAATTAAAATTACCTGCCAGGATTATAGGTGCTGTAAAATCTAATAGTTAACTATACAAAGACTGAAGGGGGCAGGATTGTCTATGTTAGGGCCATAATACCTGCAATTAGATACATTTTCCCTGAAATGTTTAGTTTTACCATGATCCATCTCCCTTTAGGATCTGTGTGAACTTCTTCTACCGATGCCTTAACAGATTTCTTAAATAAGATGGCCACCCCTTTAACACAGCAGGCCTGATTAGTACAAACATAAGCATCTACCCACTTTTGCTTTTTAATCATTTCCCCCACTCTACCTTTAGCAAATTTACATTTGCTGTCACCCATTCTTAAATACTCATTATCTTTTGCCTCCTACACCAAATTCTGAGACTATTCACATTCCAAGATAAGATATTAACCAACATCCAACTTGCTTTTGTTGAGCCGATCGCCCCATGAACCTTCCCACATCTGCTCTTCACTTTTTCCCACAAACTTGGACAAACCTTTTTTAGAAACATTTCTCCCTATATGCTCCTATAACCCATGTGGATATATAAAAAAATTCTGTACAAAATCCCCTAAACGCCGCCCCTCCCCGGAGAACCCTCTCTACCTTCCTTGGGTGAAAGATGTTCACCCCTTCGAGATCCCTTTACTCAAGTCTACAGTTAACTTATTGTGTTGCAATTTAATCAGATTTATTAAAGACTTCACTTCCTTTGGTTCTCTGATATATATATATATATATATATATATATATATATATATATATATATATATATATATATATATATATATATATATATATATATATATATATATAGATTCCAACCGGAGGTTGCGGCGCTTCCACAACAAACCCAGTGCGCAGACACAGATGGATAAATCCACAGCCAGACTTTTTCAAAGGTATTTTCTTCGTCCTTTATTTCATCAACGTGCAGAGGTGCAACACACTGCCAAACAGACGCGTTTCGGGCGCGAACGCCCTTGCTCACTGTCAGCGGGTAAGCGGTATATACAAGGTTTATATACATTGGTTGATTGTTTAAAACGCGCCAAAAAGCCTCAATCAGTGACATAGAACTAAAGAGAGGACTATAGCTGTAACCTTTTTATACGTTAAATACGATCAATGGTTCGGCCATGTTGCAACGGAACCAAATTCATAGTAGTTGTACACGTACATTGGAAAATATATACAACAGAAAATCAACCCATATTTTCAACACCTGTGGTGTAGCTTTTAACAAATTATGCAAGGAGTATATTCATGTAAACATATTACACGTGCAAATACGCAAAAATTATTCATTGTGCAAATACGTCGCATAATAACTGTACAAATACAGTAGTTTACACACTAAAATAATAAATGTATGTACATAATAAAGTGCAAATGCTTAGCTGCCTGATCTGTTGTAAACGATCACCGTGCAAATACGCAAAATTATTAAAAACGTACAAATACGTAATGACTCACTTATGCATTTCATATATATACAACAAAGAAATTGAAATCGAGTCCTTGCATGTAGATATATCCTACCACAGTACTGTTCACAATTCATGGGCAATTTTTTAACGATTCATTTGAAAGACCAAACTTTATCAAATGGACAAACTAGAATTGGTTACCCCTGGTATGTTGGCTAATCTACATACTGGCGCGTGTAATAATATTACCAATACAACCAATGTATTACTCTACCGCTCAAAAAAGATACAAAAAGTATAACTAAATGGTGAGGGAGTGCTGGGATGTCCTACATATATCACAGAGAGGACATCAGGATGTGAAGGGAATAAAAAAATTCCAAAAAAACTGTTTCAGTGAATTTCAAATATGCAAATACATACAAATGCTACTTTGTCCACAGATCAAGCAAAGCGACAGCTTATGTGGTGGTTATACAAAAGGCCTGAGGGGACCAGGGAATGAAAGGAAAAGCTATGACATGCAGATAATGCATTACAGAAACGTACTCAGATCTTCCCCCATGTTCAACCCTCCCGGGGTCTTGGTGTTGAGGCGAACTATGTATAGGGACTCCAACTGCCTTAGACGTTTTTCATAATCACCCCCTTTCTTGCTGGTCTTAACTGCATCAATTACAAAATAACTGAGATGGGAAAGGTTACGATTATGGAATTGATCAAAATGGCGGGCTACTGGATAGCTTTTGTCACAGTTTACTATAGCTCTCAGGTGCTGAAGGATGCGTTGGTGCACGGGTAACTTCGTGCTCCCGACGTACCTCAAATTACACGTACACGTGAGAACATAAATAGCTAGCTCTGTTTTACAATTGAAATAGGCTCTTAAGTTGATAGGTTTGTCATCAAAAGGCGTCATATATGATTTGGTGTTTACTCCGAATTTACACGCCCTACAGGATATACAACGGAAGAAACCCTTCCGTGATGACAGCCAATCTGCCTTGCTAGCAGTCTCGGGGGAACTAGAGAACAAAGCATTCCTCATGCTGTAAGCTCGCCTATAGGTAATTTCAGGCTTGTTGGGCATAATCTGTTTCAAAACTGGGTCTGTAAGAATAACCGACCACTGTTTCCTGACCATTTTGGAAATTTGGTTGGCCTGTCGACTGAAACCTGTAATCAATCTAATGGAATTGCTATTGCCAACTGAGTTGTCAATAGCAGAAATGGACTTGCTGGGGACTTGCAAAAGTTTGGATCTGTCCACTTTGTTTGCTTTATCCATTGCCGCTCTAAGGGCGCAGGGTTTATAGCCCCTCGCTTCCATCCTTTTTATCGCTTCCATCTGGTGGAGGTTCCTTAGCTCTGATGAACTACAAGTTCTATGAATTCTGAGGAACTCCCCATAGGGGATGGATCTAATAGTGTGTCCTGGATGGAAACTCTGCGCGTGCAGAATGGTGTTGCCAGCTGTACTTTTCCTAAAAAGGCCTGTTGTTATACCACCATTCACTATACTGACTTCGACATCCAGAAAGCTAATGTTGGTCTCACTTATGTCAGCGCTAAAAATGAGGTTGGCATCATTAATGTTAATGGCATTCACAAACTTGCTAGCCTCTTCTTTACTCCCTCGCCAAATGATGAAAATATCATCAATGTAACGCATATATTTAATGATATTTTCTTGCCAAATGGTTGCAAATTGTGTCCTGAGGACATGCTCCTCCCACCAACCCACGTGGAGCCCCGCGTAGGTCGGGGAGAAACATGCCCCCATGGCAACCCCCCTTAACTGCCTGTACAATTTGTCGTCGAACAAAAATACATTGTTATTGAGGCACAACTCTACCATGGTTAATAACATTGCGTTATGCTTGTGGAGTTCCACTGGTCTTTTGGCGAGGAAATGATTTAAAGCCTTCAAGCCATCGTGGTGGGATATGCTGGTATATAGGCTAGCAATGTCCATAGTGATCAATAAACAGTCAGCGGACCATTCACATTGTTCCAAATTTCTCAAAAAATCTGTACTGTCTCTGATATAAGCTGGTAAGGTGGTCACAAAGCCTTGCAAATAATGATCGATGTATTTAGATGTATTCTCAAACAGACTGTGGATGGCAGATACTATTGGTCTTCCAGGAACTGGCCTCACCCCTTTATGAACCTTTGGAATGAAATATAAATTGGGTATAACAGGATGATCTTTATAAAGATATTTCATTTCTTCCTTGGTTAGAAGACCATCCCGTTTCCATCCATTCAATTGCTTCCAATATGATATTTGAATGTTCTTGACCGTTTTAAAATCACAAGGTTCATAACAGACAGGGTCATTAAGGTGGCGAAATGCCTCTTCCATATATTCGGCTCTGCTCCAAAGGACCACATTCCCACCTTTGTCTGACTGATTGATTATGATGGTATTGTCAGATTGCAGTTTTTTCATCAAGTCATTGTATGGTTTGGTCTTAGCATTGGTGACACTTTTTTGTCTACAGACTTGGGTATGTAATTTCTTCAATTCATCCGTTAATAAATCTGCATAGGTGTCTATGGCATCCTTGGGCATAGACGGAATGAAAGTGGAAGCAGGTTTAAAGCCACTGGGTTCACTTTGGCCAATGTCAAGATTTTCTTCATTGGCCATGTCTTGAGTGCAGGGGGTGGAAGTCAGTTCATTGCGCAACCCTTGCATCGATTTTAAAAGGGGTATGTCCCTGGCCTGCAACCCACTTCTGTCTGGATTGGATATAGAAGGGCCGGTTTTTTTGTTCAGAATTAAGTCCCCCTTGATAGCATAGTATTTACGCAATTTGAGTTTTCTGATGAACTTGAAGACATCCACTCGCGTATTTCCATAGTCAAAATTGCTCTCAGGACAAAAGGACAGACCTAAAGCCAACAGTTGCTTTTCTGCTTGATCAAGTTGTACATCGGTCAAATTGATAATGGATTTCTCAATCGCTGCTACTTGTTCGCAGCGTTCTTCTTCCTTTGCGGCCTCCCTTTGTTTTTTTGCGCATTTCCGATGTTCCCTGCGTCTTTGGTTTCTGCGATGTTTGGTTTCGCGTTTCTTGAGCGCAGAGTACCTTTCCTTTGAGTCCTCACGAACTCCATCTCTTCTTCCAGGGTGAGTTGCCCCAAATCCCCTTCTTCTGAACCTTGGGCTCCCCCATCCGACTCTTCACTACTTGGTACAAGGCTCTCTGCTGAGCTTGAGGCAGTGAGGCAGCCTGCTCCTGCTTCATTGGATTGGGCTTGAGGGGGTGTTGGCACAGTTTTAGATTGTTTATTCCCTGTAGCTCTTTGTTTGCGTAGATGGTCGTATTTTTTTGCAAACGTATAAATTTGCCCCAATTTGTAGTCCTGCTCATCTCTTGCGAATTTGTACACTTTTCTCTGTTTGATTGTCTTTTCGTGCTTGCTCAAACGCTCCTTTATTTCCTTTCGCGTTTGCTCGATGAGGACACTATCATTGGAAAACACGTCTTTGGCCAACTCTTCATTGATCCTCGTTATTTCCAACAAGTCGCTGTCCCTGTCGATTCTCGCATATTTTACCAACAAGCACAAAAGCCTCATAGATGCTTCCAGGTTACTCTCTGCCCAATCTTTCAGCAGTAATGGGTTCGGATTTTCGAAGCTGGGGACCAGCATAATTCTAAGGCCCCTAGGCACCCGGTTCACTTCTCGGTACTTCTCCAATGAGCGAATCTCCCACCATTTTGTGAGTTCGCTTCTCATGCGTTTTTCTAGCTCACGCAAAAGTTTCCTCACATCGCTGTCTTTGGCCCCCATGGTGTTTTTGCTCACATTGCCGCTTTGTTTGACTGCGGGCAAATTAGAAAACAGTTGCTCGAAAGCCTCCTCCCGATCCCGCTCCTCTGACATGGTTGCTCCTCAATGGATATGCACATGCGATATATAGAAAATAAAAGAGACTGCTCTTGCCTAGTGCGTCTCCTTACCGCTGGCTGCTTGGATACTTCCTCGACCTGCCTCGGTTTCTCACTTCCGTAGTCGTCCAACGCGCCCGGGCTTCCGTGCCAGACGGCTCCGACTTCCGACGGTTCCTTCGGCACACCAAAAACCCGGACACTGGAATGAACAATTCCGTGAGAGTTGCCTCGATGCAGGGGGCTGGTGTATTTTGCTTCCCAGCAACAATCTCCTCGACGGTCCGTCTTTCCCAGCCTACTTGATTCCAAAGGAAGGGTCTGCGCAAACAGGAGCCGACCACGTCCTGTGATATATAGATTCCAACCGGAGGTCGCGGCGCTTCCACAACAAACCCAGTGCGCAGACACAGATGGATAAATCTACAGCCAGACTTTTTCAAAGGTATTTTCTTCGTCCTTTATTTCATCAACGTGCAGAGGTGCAACACACTGCCAAACAGACGCGTTTCGGGCGCGAACGCCCTTGCTCACTGTCAGCGGGTAAGCGGTATATACAAGGTTTATATACATTGGTTGATTGTTTAAAACGCGCCAAAAAGCCTCAATCAGTGACATAGAACTAAAGAGAGGACTATAGCTGTAACCTTTTTATACGTTTTTATGTTTATTGATTTTCATCAAGATAAAAACATCAGTAGACATGACTGCTGTTACAATATGAGCCCTGCAAACAAACCCCCTACCTTCCCTCCCCCCAGCCGTCCCAAAAGGTGAAACAGATACAGTTGCTAGATGATGCAAACGTACATTTGGCCTAATAGTTGCATACAATTCAAAACAATACCGTATGACCTGGAACCAGACATGTAGCAAAGCCATATTTAATCCACCAACAAAGGCAACAGAGATTTGAGTACTCCCACCATAGAGCAGTGTTGAGGGCAGTTAGTGAGCCCAAACGGGGAGCCAGCACAAACCTATACATACATAATCATAATGAATCCGGACTAGTAAGCAAGTATGCTGTACGCGGGCCCCCGAAGTCCTTAGGGTGAGAGGTCTCAGGTAGTTCCTCCTCATAGGTTTGTAACTGAGTTTTACAGTACAGCAGATCACAGGGCCACTTTTTATGGGTCGGAGTGGCTTTTGCCCCCAGCATTATGCCAAAGCTCTCTTCGCAAATAGGGTAGCCAGTCAATTATTCTCCTATTTCAAGGTTTGAAACGTTTGACCTACCTCAGCAAGCAGAGTTCGGGGTGCAATGTACTTGTTCCTGAATAACATCTGTTAACATCTTTGTCACGTACTTCCAGAAGGCAAACACACGCTCACAATGCCATGCCATGTGTAAAAAATTTGCATCTGCCACGCCACACCTCACACAATTAGCATTATCTAGCAACCCATATTTAAAAAGCTGCACCGGGGTATAATATAATTAGGGCTCCCGGTTTTATGGTATTCATTTTTTTAACATTTCCGTCTGTATTTATCCGTATTTCTTTTTTGGCCTTCTTATTGGTATTTATCCATATTTATTTTGTGTTTTGTGAATATATGGAGTGTTAAAGTGGTATATTTCCACAATTCTTGAACTGATTAACATGCACTCATACTATGCTGCCTGTCGTGTATTAGCAAATTAAGCAGCCAAATGTAGTAAAACACTACACGTACAGAAAAATCAGCATTATAGTACAACCATATGTTAGCATACACCTGCATTTAGGGAAATCTCAACCTGTTTTTACCTTCCCATGCTGTCTATCTGCTCAGCTGTTGTCATGGAAATTAGGAAAAACAGCACAGGTTTCCATATTTTTCCGCTTTTAAAAATAAATACAGACAAGAAACATATTGTTTTCTGTCTGTATTTATCTGTAAAAATCAGTAAAAACAGAAAACTGGGAGCCTTAAATATAATTGATGCAATAACTTAAAATGTATTATTCTCAAATTGCAATTAGCTGTTAAGCGGCCAGTGAGAGTACAACATTCAGCCTACATATCAGGGGTGAGAGCGCCACCCAGTACTATCTTCCATTTTACAAATGAAGGATGTTCCTGCTGTTCCCACTCATGTAGAGACGCATTATAGAGTTTTGTAATTTGTCCCTGATGCTCCTCCCCCTCCAGCATCAACTGTAAAGCACATAGAGTGGTAGGCTCAGTCGGGTAGTCTGGGTAAACATCCTTAATGGCCTGTCGCAATCTTACGTACGTGAAACTGAGCATAACACATCTGTTCTCACCCTTTTGCACTTCCTGCAGGGTTTTAAATTGACCCTTCTTGTAAAGATTCCCTAACAGTGTGACTCCTACTTTGGCCAGTTCACTAGGAGCTCGCATTTCACATGCAGCCGATTAATCCGGATGGGACGCCAGGGGCAATAACGGAGCATACAGGTACGTTAGTTAAGCTATGTCTGCCAGTTGCCGCCAAGCCGTACACTGTACTGGATTGATCTCAGTCCAAGGACCGCCCGCTCCCCTGACAAAGTTGCCGCTTGCACCGCCATTGGGAGCACCACATCCGCCTCTATAGCCACATGGAGCGGAAAATGCTGCAGGAAATGCCAATAATGAGTGAACTGAGCCTGAGCACAAAGATGGTACAGTCCAAAGTCTCAAAGCCCCCCCTCTCAAACGGCTGCACCAGAAGATCCCATCTACACCGCTTCCCTCCCCAGACGAATGTTGTTAGCGCGGATTGGAGAGTTTTGAAGAGTGCCACATTTAGTTTAATAGGGATATTGATGAAAAAATATAGTAATTTTAGGAGAAAGGTCATTTTTACGACTGCAATTCTATCCGCCAAAGAAAGGGGCAGATGCGCTCACTGTTCAGCTCGCTCAGTGATTCACGTGATCGCCCGACCATAGTTCTCTGAAATCACTACTTCAGGATCCCTATATATCCAGACCCCCGGATATTTCATGGGGTCCGACATCCAGGTCAATTGAAACTCTAATTTGAACTCCTTTGTGTGTGCCGTAAGGGGGAAGACCATCAACTTCAACCAGTTAATCCCCAGTCCCGAGAATTGCTGAAACTTGATACATTCCCTAAGCAATTTAGGCAAGTACAGCTCATGTTTGCGCACATATAGTAACATGTTGTCTGCATATAACGAGACACCCAGTGGTCGGAACCGCAACACAGCTCCCTGTGTTTTTGCCGAAGCTTACAGGCTAGGGGTACAAGGGCAAGCGAAAATAGCTTTGGTGACAGTGGGCATCCCTGTCGCGTGCCACCCCTAATCGGGATCTGAGATGACACCCAATAGTTCACTCGCACCCTGGCAACTGGTTCATCATAAAACACCCTGATCCATTGCAAAAAGAAGGGAGAAAAACCCATCCGACTCAGAACTGTGAACATGTAAGGCCATTGCAGAGTCCAAGGCTTTTGATGCGACGAGCAGCACAGCAACAGCCTGGAAATCAGGGTCAAAGTAATGTACAGTGCAAAAAATAGTTCGGAGATTATGCATAGTGGAACACACCATGACAAATCCGGACTGGTTGGGTAGGACCCACAGGGGAACTAACGGCTGCATCCGAGTTGCAATCATTCTTGCAAGAAGATTTGCATCGATATTTATTATTGACAGTGGCCTGTACGATTCGCATTTATTCGGAGGCTTGCCAGGTTTCAACAGAGTCACTAATAAGGCCTCTCTAAGGGATGGGGGCAGCTTCCCCGTGTCGTATGCGTCTGCAACTACTTTTAATAACCCTGGGGCCAGTTCCAACGCGTACGCCTTATAGAATTTACAAGGCAGGCCATCCATTCCGGCTGCCTTGCAGGTTGGCAGCGAGATTTGGCCATCTTGACATCCTCTTCATCAAATGGTAGCACCAGATATTCCCGGTGCTTGTTGGAGAGCCAGCCTAATGCCACGTCATCTAAGTATGTGCCAATCTCCTCAGATGTCAGATCGTTCTTGATGGCATATAACTGGGTGTAAAAGTGTACAACTGTAGCACTAATTTCAGGGGTAGAGTAGTTAGCTACACCGTCTTGGTCCAGCATTTCCCCAATGTGTTCCTGCCTCCTCGACGCAACCAATTTCTGCACAAGGGATCGACTCGGGCGCCCCCCTTCCCCATAATAACAAGCTGTCTTACGGCGGGCACAGTGGAGAAATTACTGATCTACTGTCTCATTGTGCTCTGTGACAAGTGTCCGTATGGCTGCCAGTCTTGCCTGAGCGGGGTTGACTTCATACTCCTGTTCGAGTGCGAAGATATCGGAGGCCAGCTTTTTAATGTGGCGCCGGATATCTTGCAGCACTCTACCCCTACATATATACCCCTCTAATAGTAACCTTAAAGGCTTCCCAAAGTTCATGCCCCTCTAATAGTAACCTTGAAGGCTTACCAAAGTACCCCCACGCTGTCAACAGTGCCTTCATTTTCCTTGAAAAAGTTCCCTATTGCCTCAGTGACTGTCTGTTTAAAAAACGGGTCTGCCAATTCCGTGGGCTGTAGATGCCACGAGTAAGGCGGTTGTTCGCAAGTGGGGACCTCCAGGTCCAGGGTTACCGGTGAGTGATCCGACAGTGTTTGTGCTTCATGCTTCACCCCCTTCAACCACGAGCAAGCAGTCTCAGAGAGTAGCCAGAAGACTATTCAAGACTACGACCCATGAACTCTGCATATAAAAGTACTCTTCCGACTTTCATGATGGCGGCACCTCCATACATCATAGAGGTTCCCTTCATCACAAATGCCCCGTAGTGCCTCAGATGCTTGCCTAGGGCGCGTCTCACCACTAGCTGTTCTATCGAACAATAAATCCATGCATACATTGAAATCACCACCCCAAATAAGCGCTGCAGAGGGAAAAGCAGAGATTCTATGCCACACATCCGAATAGAATGAAGGGTCATCCATATTTGGGCCATAAACATTCACCAGCAATACACTCTTGCCCCCCAAGCAGCCATGCAAAAGCGCCACTCATCCCTGCTAATCCGTCTCCTCTCAAATCACTGTGAAAGAAACCCCCTTTTTAATAAGTAGTAATACCCCTCTAGAATAAGAGGAATAGGAGGATGCAACTTTGACGCTCGCCAAGCGTATTCCTAACTTCTTGGCTGATTCAACAGTAAGGTGGATCTCCTGTAACAGAGCCACTTGCACAGCCACACGATCTAAATAGGCAAAAACAGACCTAATCTTTTTTGGAGAGTTAAGCCCTCACACGTTCCAGGTGAGGAATCTGACAATATTATTCATAGTCAGTGGCAAACGTTAGTGGACGAAGTTTCTGGGTCATATATTCCAGGCCAAACAAGTAAAAAGGAACATTTCAAAAAGGCAATCAAGGAAAGAAATATATAGTATGGCCACACCTCAATTTTGCCATCCCTACTAAAAACTCCCCCAACTGCCCATTCCCACATCCCCCCTCCCACTTCAGCACCCCCAACTCACCAAAGCCATCCCGTCCCTGAACATCCCTACCCCAACTAAAAACAAAGAACAGAGAGCATACACGGGGTACACCCATTGGGGGCGTTGAGAACTTCTATCCTCCTATCTAGTAGGAGGTGGCCAAGCAAAACATCGTCTCTGCCCAAAGTCCATTTCTTAACATTAATATATAACATTAATATCCTGTAGGAAGAAAAGTTATCACTTAACAACTATAGGCAACATAGTCAGACATCAAAATAAACTAATACCCCCCTGGACTTATACATAACACCTTAATCTGTAAATATCTAGCACTGTCGCTATCAACGTCAGTCCTCTGTTTCGGAGGTTGCTTGGGATTCTCGCCGTTCTTCTTCAATTGCTTAGCGTGTTCCATTGCGGCTTTAGAAGTGGCGAAAATTTTGTAGGCATTATTTTAACCTATCTTCAGGTGGGCTGGGTACAACATCGCATAAGGGACCCCCTCAGTTTCTAAAAACTTTTTTACTGCTCCAAACTCTCTGCGCACCGCCTGCACAGCTACAGTGAAATCTGGGAAAAATGCTAAGGTGTTTCCTTGATGTTCATTGGTCCCTTTCTCCCTGGCCATGCGCAAGATAGAGTTTTGGTCCCTGTATTTGAGCACCTGAGCAATTACTGGGCGTGGCAGGGCACCTGGGACCAGTTTAGGAGCTAGGGAGCGATGAGCGCACTCAATGATAAACATAGGCGACAGGTGAGCAGTCCCGAAAATGTCAGTGATCAGCTGTTCAATGAATGATTCCATTTTTCCCACATGTGAATATTGTTCTGCCGGAAACGGATCTCCAACTTCTCATTCTTTTCCTGAATGAGGGAGAGGACCTCCTACATATTCAGAGTGAAGACAAGCACTGAGGTGAGCAGCAACTCAATTGTGTTTGTTGGGCCATTATTGAGTGCTACACTGACTCCTTAATAAGCCTGTGACTGATCTCCCTCACTATCCTGAAAGTCAATTGCGGATGGGATGGTACTTGGCCAAGATTACAGAACAATAGTATGAAGGGCCCTGAGACATCAATGGCAAATGATCTAAAGCCCTGTAGCGGAGGCCCAGTAGCTCCTCCCTGCCCTTTGGCACTTTGTAGAGGCTCTAACAACAAGACGAAAGTCAAGCTGTATTTCGATCCGGCAATGACAGCTGTGTATTTCATAGTTGGCACCACAGACCGCCATTTAAAAGACAGTCGCAAATGTACCTATGAGATGTATATACAGAAGTCATGGCTTAGCATATAGAATTATGTAACTCTTCGGCTGCATTACTATGGATTCACCACATTTCTCACCTAATGCAATATCTGTTGCATAATTTGCAGAATTAAATTATTTTTTCTATCTTTAACTAAACAAAGGTTAAAAAAAATGTAGCAACACGTGTTGAGTTGCAGTGGAAGGATCTTCGCAAAAGTTAACTGGTCGTCTTTCAGTTGCTTATTTCTCTATTTGATGGTTAAATTGGTTCTAATGGGGTGATCATTTTGCCCGAAGTATTACCTTCTTTACAAATCATCAAATAATGAAATAATACTATTAAAAATTGTCTATATTTATGGTGTGTAATTTGCCATTTCTTGCTGAATAATTTGGTCAACCCTGCTGCATATATTGGTGCTTTCCTTACGCCGAATTACAGTGGCCGAGGTCAATGCCTATGCTACTCGCCCTAGCCAAGGCACTGTAGAGAATACATTGACGAGGGACCCTAGAAATGATAGAATCATGAAAGGGGTAGATATATCGTAACAGCCTATGCCACTAGACTGTACAATATTTGCATGAGCAGAAACAAGAACAAGGCAGAGTAGATGGTGTAGATGACAATCTCACATCTTATGTTAAGATATGAGGGACCCACAACTCTTCTGTAATGCCACAGCACCAAGAAGGCCCAACTGCCGCATTGAAGTGTGTATCAGGGACTCAATATTTATCTCAGACCTGGGAGCCTGTACCACCAAACACAGAAAATTAAAGAGCAGGACGAAGTCAAGATCAGATGGGAGGTCCATGCCAATTGATGCAAAGGGCCATTGCTAAGAACCTGAGAAACAAGAAAGAGATGAACAAGTGGGGACAATTCCTAAAGTCAGACAAGAAGGGACCCATTATTCATTATGGAAAGGATTGCGTACCTGGAGATGAGTCTCAGCAGAGAGGCCAGAAACAGAAGAGGCACTATCAAGTGGTTGACAAGCAGAAGCCACCCTGGTAAACTTTGCTGGTTCAGTGGTCTATTGGTGGTGCTTGTCCCTTGGAAGATTAGTCCCTGGGCATTTGCCCACTCTGTCCACCTCTTAAAATGGCTCTGCAGTCAAGCCAATACAAAACCAGTGATCTGGCTCATCCCTAAGTGCAAAAGAACACTCAGAATCTTCAAAATACGTGTTATGCTAAGGACTTTAGAATGTATAAAGTATTTCTTTAAAATACGGAAATATTTCAATTTAGTACAGTAAATCACAACCTTGAATTGGCATGAATTGTAAGTGAAAATTTCTAAACATGAACTTTGAAACATTTATTGACCTTCCCTCCTGATGCCATGAGAGAACAAAGCAAACCAATTGTCTGCTGTCCTCTACATGATGCCCAATATTATTAGTATGGATGGTAGAATATACACGATATTAAAGTCTGTAAGACCTGGATTGATTTACAATGAGGATTTTGTACAGGACAATGCCATGTGTGAACAAAGCATACCACTTGTCTGGTGTCCCTTCCATCATGGCCAATAGTATTAGTATGGATGGTAGAATATTACATGATATAAAAGTCTAAAGTCTATAATGTTTTACATTGAGGATTTTTTACAGGATCATCCTGAACTGAATTACTTGAAAGTGCTATCGCAAATGTCACTATCAAGTAAATTGGACACGGTGAACTGAATTGATTTGACTAACATGAAACAGTTTAGTCATGAAGGGATGTCGGAATTTGAACCCAGATTCCTAGTTACCAGGAGTGGGCATAGCTCAAGAATTTCACTCTGTGGAATTCCGCAGAGTTACGTAAAACCTCCTTGATATTCCACGTAAGAAGAAAAAATGCATGTTGCTGTTCAAGCTGCAATTTAGCACCAGCAGAGCGTTCTGCGATGAAAAGTGAACACGAGCAGCAACATGCTAGGTGCACAGTATTTGGAGTTGAGTTTGCTGCCCTTGAGTTGAAAATCTACTCGAAGCAGCCCTCTGACCATGACCATCCTCACTGGGAGGCAACCAAATATTGGGCTAGGCAAAGCCAAAACATATTGACTCTCACCAGTTCACTTGTTGGAGTCTTGCGTTGTTCCCTTTCTCATCACTTTAATCAAATGGAAAAAAAAATCTGCCATACAGCAATTAGCAGAATTTGGCTGTTATTCCGCTATAAAGGGTAACGCAGAGTCACCAAATTCCTACAATTCCGCGAGTCTACTATTTAGACCTAGTGCAATTAAGCCACTGATTTCTTTGTCCCAATCCTATTTAGCACCAGATTACAGTACTTTTGTACAAATCTAACAAAAAAGATATATTGTGAAGGTAAGTGAAGGCAGAACCCTATATGATAATATCACAGCATTTATTATAGCTATTCAACACAGTGGTCTAAATGTGTTAAAACACCATGAGTACTGTGATACTGAGTGCAAGTGGCTGGGGGGTGCAGCGAACCTGGGTAAGTCAAAGGCATGGTTAAAAATAACAAAATGTAGATCTTTCACAAACCAAGGGTCTGCATTTAAAATATCACACATAAATGTGAAATAAATTCAAGTTAAACAAATCAGTGGGAAAAGCACTACTTTATGCTATGAAACCTCAGTTTGTTTAATTCAGACCCTGCAGAAGTCTGTGTGTGCAACCAGTATTTCTACACAGTGCCCAAGATGCACAAAGGGAAAATCCCCCCCACCCCCCCAGGAAGACCGATCGTGTCCGGAATTGGTTCCCTTTTGGAACCTCTCTCTAGGTTCTGTGATTTCTTTTTGAAACCAATTGTGCAATCAACACCAACATACCTTAAAGATACAAAAAATCTGTTAACACTCCTGAACAACGTACGAGTAGATGATGAAACCATCCTACTCAGCTTTGACATTGAGAGCCTCTATACGAGTATACCTCAAGATGCCACCCTGAATGTCCTTCAAACCATCTTGGAAAACATCAATTGGGAACACCAAACACCTAAAACTTTCATCTTACAGTGTGCCGCGCTCGCACTCAAAAGAAACTATTTTGAATATGAGGGTTCCCTGTACCTCCAAATCGATGGCACATCAATGGGCAGTGTCTTTGCTCCTAGCATAGCCGGACTATATGTCCATGATTTTGAAGAAAGGCACATCCTGACAGAAGAGAACCCCTACAGAGATCATATCAAATTTTGGCGTCGTTATATTGACGACGTCATAGCAATTTGGCAAGGGCCTGAAGAAACACTTAGAGACTTCAGCACCTGGATCAACACTAGAGATCCGCACCTCAGATTCACCCACACCTTTGATAAACAACATATGATCTTCCTGGACATAGAAATCAAAAAAGATGGGCAAGAATTGACAACCAAAACACATTTCAAACCCACTGCCAAGAACAATTTACTAAGGTACGAGAGTTTCCACCCCCGTCCGCTCAGAGAAAACTTACCATATGGCCAATACCTGAGATTACGGCGCAATTGCAGCAAACTATCAGATTACAAACTTCAAGCACAAGACCTCACCTGTAAATTGAAACAACGAGGTTATCCCAACAGAGTAATCGAAAAGTGCCAAAAAAGAGCGAGGAATCAACCTCGGGATGCCCTCCTTGAAGAAAAGACGGGCCAAGATGATTCAGTTCCCCTCACTTGTGTCACAACATATAACACCATATCAAACAAAGTGAGTAAGAGCATTAACAAACATTGGCAAATTCTCAATACAGGCATGCTCAAATGGGACAAACCACTCTTCTCCTACAAAAAAGCACCAAGCTTAAAAGACAGCCTTGTTAATACAAGACCTAAAACTGCAACCAACAACCTCAACCCCAGCATAACCGAACTGTGGAACCTGCCACCGATCACTGGGCACTTCAAATGCAGAGATTGTAGTGTCTGTCATCTGACTGAAAACACGAAAACACTGAATCTCGAAGAAGGTAGAGTGTGGGAACAGCGCAAACACACTAATTGCAACAGTACTAACGTTGTGTACATGATTACATGCACATGCGGTAAGAACTACATTGGAATGACGACCAGGAAGGTCAAACAACGCATCTGCGAGCATCGCAGCACAATACGCTGCAGAAAAAACGCCACCAAGTTGACAGACCATTTCCTGGATGCGAACCACACCCCAAACGATATGAGATGGACCGTCATCGAACAGATTCCGATTGGACCCAACTCACAAAGAATTCTACATGAAAAAGAACAACGTTGGGTCTATAGACTTTCCACTCACATCACTGGCCTTAATGATAATATCCCTTGGGCCTCAGTACTTTAATTCTAGCTACTTTTCTCCTAGCGGCAAATTGCCCACTTGTGACCCCCCAATGAGCTGTCTACCATTCGTCCAAAATGAACAATTCCCATAGCCAGGCACCCCTCCAATGAGGATCTACTTAGGCATTTATTCATAACTCCTCTTGAGCATAGCCCTAAGCTACACTATGCCTTAGTTCCCACATAGGTGGCTCTTAATTTAGACTTCCTTATACTCCATAGGATCCTGGAACCCTCTCCATTCATGATTGATTATAATGTAGTAACTTCATTTTATTATTTTTGGACAATAATATCAGTCCGTTTCTGTTCTGTTATTTTAGAAAAATGGATGCCCGGTATTGCCACCGACCTCCATGCTCGAGGTTCGAACACTCGTTAGTGTTGCACCTCTATGACCCTGTGCAGCCACCGTCCTAATGTCTCGGGTTGCCGGGCTACCGCGCACGTGATCGCGGCTTAACCACGCCCATCACGGCAGCGTCCCCAGTTTATTTACTCCCGCCTTCACTCAGCCCAATACTAACGGGGCGGTGCAGGCAGTAGGTTGCAAGTTGCAGTCCTCAGCGAAAAACTGTAAGTAGAGATCCTCCCTTCCCTCAGGGCATTTTCCTTTACAACGAGCGCCGCCACGAGCGCACACAGGACACGGCTTGTATACTCAGAAGCCATCCTCGCTTGCAATAAAGCCCTTTTTTTAAAAACCATTCCCTTACAGAATACGTTTATTCACGAGGGTAACCTCCCCTGCCCTATGAAGTCCTCGAACACTCCACTGAGAGTGAGCCTTGGTTTTATATTCTTTGTCTGTCATACGTCTGTGTCATGTTTGTTTTGCCTTGTGTTGTAAAATTTACTATGGCAATGCATGCACTATCTAAAACGGATATAGGCTCGCACAAACTAGTCAGTATGCGAGTCAGAATCACGCGGTGATGAATTATTGTACTGCGTGAAAGTTGTGAATAGGAAAACAATCACAGCACTTCTTCAGTGTGCAAGTTGCGGTTAATTTTCACCGCCCCACATTGTGCACTACCACTTCCCTCCTCCCACTAGAAGTATGTTGGAGTAGAGCGCAACACCGGTAACGCTAAAAGTATGATGCTACCATTGAATTCACCATGTAACAGGGTGAGACAGCATGCTGACACTACGTTGAAGCACAGCACTACGTTACAGGCTTGTAAATACGCTCAATATGTGACAAATGTCCATATTTTTCTTTTACAGGTGTTTTGATTTTTAGAGCTCACCCACTGTGGAGCGAGCATACACCACGGGCACATTTTTGCCATCCAGTAGTCCCATGTGGTAGGATTGGGTGCGTCTTTTAGGGGACGCAGACCATCCACCATCTTGGTTTTAAGGTCCTGACGAAAACCTGGTTCAACATAACCGTTAAGGTTGAAACATGTAGACCAAACACATAAAGAAATACACGGGCTCATCACTGCCCTCACTTTATCTCGCCACAATTTTAACATTGTCCAGTTGCTTGCCTTTTCTTTTTTCACGCACCATCACTCACAACCTGCTCCACTGCAATCAGGTGTTGAAGCACACCCTGATGACGCTAGGTCATTAGGGTGGACCCCGATGATGAAGCATGTCATCACTAGGTGATGAGTGAGGGGTTTCTAATAAAAGGAGATTTCCCCACTTCGAAGAAACCATCCACCCCTACAGCGACTTGTGAATTCTCACTGGTGGTACTCCTTCATTTGTTTTTTCTGCAACCAGAGAGCCACAGATTGGAATTCTAGTTGGTGACGAGGGAGATAGTGACACTGTATTTTTAGTGCTCAAGGCCACAACCTGTAACAGAAAGCAATGTGAATGCGTTAGTCAATATTTTAAACATGCATTTCACCCAGTATAAAATTGTCTGCCATAAAATAAGCATAAGAATTGGGTTTAGGATAAAAAAAATGCTTCAAAGTATAGATTTTAGATATACACTGTCTGTACCTTGTGCAAATATATTTACAACTATCCACCAGGCACTCCACTGTTCAGGTAGTAACAGCCCCCATTTTATTAAGAGGTATTGTAAATACCTCTGAAAAAGAATACATCTTTCTTATTAGAAAGCTTAAGTGACTTCATCAATAAATGCTAACACCCTGTGTTAGAAAAGGCACTCAAAAAGCGCGAGGCCCTTTCTGCCGGGTCAGCCCCAAACCTTTTGTATTCCTCCTCCCCTATTTGCTGAATTTGTTTTTATTGGCTTTAGGACTCTGGGCCATTTCCCATGGCTAACCAATGCTAAAGGGGATGTGTTTTTTACCTAAACATGATTTGAATGACTTATCCACAACTGCCTTATTTAATTTACCTCTAAATCCCTAGTAAACTGCACTGCATGTGCCTAGTGACTGTAAATGAAATGCCACTAGTGGGCCTGCCTCAATGATTGTGCCACCTACTTAAGTAATTGTTAAAAACAAGTCTCCAGCCTGCCTCTGCAGAGTTTGAGTATGCAGTTTACACTCCCATTTAGACTTACCTTTAAAAACACCTTGCCAAGCCTAAACTCCCCTTTTATTATGTATGTAACCCCTGAGAAAGGCCCTAGGTAGCCCTTGGGGCAGGGTGCTGCATAATTAAAAGGTAGGACATATACTTTTACATGTCCTGATAATAAGATACTCCTAAATAAAATGTTCACTACTGTGAGGCCTACCCCTCCCATGGGGATCAACAATGGGGATTCCTTGTTACATCTAATACGCTGTAATTCCCAATTGGAAGGAGGTAGAGCTGTCCTGTTTAGTACCTATGGAATTGTAAGGATACAGCTTCTTTAAAGGTAAAGTATAATTTAGCTTTACAATTCTTAAAATGCTACTGTTAGAAAGATGGCCTTTTTGTCCTCTTGCTGTGTTTGCCTGCAGCCTGTCTCCAATACACACCTGTGGTGGGTGACAGCTGCAATTAGTGTATTTCCTCTAGACAGTCACACACAATGGGAGCTTATGTTTGGGACTTTATGGGCCATCCACATCTTGATGGGCTGCTGCTGCATGGATTCTGAACATACACAGAACTATGCGCAGGAAAACAGGACCTCGGTGTATAGGGGTTGTACCTTCCTACCACCTGAATACCCATAATCCCCAAAGTTATAGTGTCTCATTCGTTCTCCTACATAATCACGAAGCTACAAATGATTAGACAACCCAGAACACAACACTCCCAACTCTCTCAAGAATCGCGGTAACAAGACCGCCCCCTTTAACTCACTCACTCATACTTGTCCACAATAAGAATTGTCAGTCATGGTTATAGTTCAAAATGTTTATTTTAACTATTGTATTCTGTAATGCAGTTTACGAGCACTACCAGCAGCAAAATGCATAAACCTAAAACAGTTAGCATTGTTACAAATCCATAGAATATAAAGGGGGATGTCATCATATAGAGACAGTGGACAAAGGACTAAAGGGCCTAACCACCCTCCCCTTGGTAAGTTGAAGTTCATTATATAAAGGAAGATCTCTGGGCTTTGACAGCAAACCCCATACCTTAGTGCCTAGATGGAAGTTTTACATCATGGGGACAGCAGAGTTCTTCTCCCTGGAAAGGTCACTCTCCAAGAGTGTGTTTGAACAACATGCCTCCCCGTAATATCAATTAGTATATAAAACAAGGGGACCCGTAAAGGTAGCGAGGGACCTCGGGTAATTTGTAATTTTAAAGCAAACAAAGGTCCTAAGCTTTTAGTAGATGTAACGTGAAATAATAAGCACAGACTTTAAATAAGGACTGTGTGTCTTTTACTTCAATGTCCAGCCGGACAAGGAGGTATTTATTTCGAAGGTTTTAGTGAATATATACAGGATTAGGAAGTGGAGCAAGCCATTGCATTTTTAACAAGCCTAAGCACTGGATAGTAGTGCGGTCACGGCGTGGAGGGATTCAGGTGGAGGGAGGCATCAATCCATCTGGGGCGCCTAGCAGTTTAGCGTTGGGTGGCCTCCCGTTACAGCGTAGATATATCAGTTCCGGTCCAGGCACTGTGAAGTGACCTTGGCAGTTAGGAATTTACTGCTGGCGTGCATTTACTGCTGGGGATTAGGTGATGGCCGTGCGCAATGGGGCGAACAAGTTCTTCGCGTTCCGCGATAGAAACGCTGCTGGGCGGCGAATGGGTCCCGTCTGGACCCATTAATTGGACATAATTTGGGTCTGAACATGACGTATTGGAGAGGCATAAATCAAAAGCCCAATAAAAAGGGCAATGAATAAAAGTTGGTATTACTCCAAACATCGTCTGAAAAGAAGTCACAGGGCCGGCTCCCACAAGTTAAAAAAAATTAGCAAGGCCTTCGGTATCAGACGCATTAAATGTTTGATGACTAAGCTCCCCAATGTTCTAGCCACCTGCAATTCGAAGGTCTCTCGAGCTGAAGTGAGAGGCACTTCTTGTTGAAACACTACGCGCTTTGAGTCTGTTTAATTTGTTGAAATCTGTTTTCAAAGCCAGAACTGAAGGCCAAATGGAACTATCTACGGTCCCATGCGGTGGTGGAAAAGGTACATTGCTCCAACAAGTAACTTCTTGTGAAACTGCTACTATATTCGGGATCCCTGCCCGTAAACCACAGCAGTCGTGGTTTTTCAAAATAAGATAACTGCTGTTAGTAAGCAATGTAAAAGTGGAAATTATTGCTGGTACCGGAGTTCCTTTTAAAAAATAAGCAAGATTAGGCACGGATACATTACGATTGCTTTGCTTTGCAATTTAATGTGTTTACAAACTAGGGAATGTCCGACTGTGGAATGGCAGTCCTTCCCTGTTAGTAAAACCCACCTTATCCTCCCATTGAATTCTGAAAGAAAAAGATAGGGACCATAATTTATGTAGAAACGCACTTCCCAGGGGTTCAAATTGGCCAATTGGGAAGTGATTCATGCAAGACTTAAACTGAAACAGCGAAAATGGGAGAGAGATAACCCCTTGAAGTAACCACACAGGTGAGTCTGTCTCCGCCATGGAGAACGGCAAGTGTTCTAATAGCTCAATGCGTAATAATGTGTATGTAGAGTCTTTCATGGATATAAATCTGTGTTTATCATTAAGATTATGAATGGCAAAAACAATGCAGAATCCTTCAAATAATCC